>NW_027316167.1:7630396-7885396 GCF_026437365.1 Eucyclogobius newberryi
ACCTAACTTTCTTGTTTTGGGCTCTCTTTGTGATTATCAGGAAGCACAATTGGTTAAGATATTACTTTATTGTCAACACATGGGGAAATTTCCTTGATACAACGCAGGAAGATACAGAGGAAAAGGACAGATAACAGATTATAGGAAGTTTGAAAAACACTCTGAAAAGAAAAACTCCTATAGACAAAATCTCCCATTTCCCAACAAGGGATGGAGGGGGAAAATGAGGATGTCCGCCAGGATAACGTGACGATCTCCGGGTAAGACGATGGTTTCCCCCTCAGTTTCATGAGTTCCTCCTTTGTATAAACGTGCGCCGGCGCGTTCTGTACGGCGGCGGCGGCTGGGGGGCGCGGTGGGGCCAGGGGGCGCGGTGGGGCCAGGGGGCGCAGTGGGGCCGGGGGGGCTCGGAGCTAGCGCACATCACGACGACACAACGAAAAACACTCAATAATCCAGCCGAACAAAGTCGAAACAAGTTGAATTAAAGCGATTCCAGTGCCTGTCCCGATCATACAACTAAAGTAGAAAAAATGTTTACAAAATACAAAAGATAAAGCACAATAAGTGTGAAAAAAGAGCGGAGCGTTGCACCGGGCTGCCAGCTGGACCGGCGCCTTTGTGACCATAAGTTTTACTTTACAGTATAAAAGATGCAAGACGCATACAAAAACATAGATTTAATTTTTATCTTTTATTAAGCATGCCTGAAACCCCAGTGCAGCCAAAATGAAAAAGAATTGTACAATTGAAAAGGAAATAGACACTGTCAGTTTGTGAGAATCTAGTTAGATTACCGTATTTATAAGTCGCACCTTTTTTCATAGTTTTGCCCGGGGTGCGACTTATACTCCAGAGCGACTTATATGTGATATTATTCATTATTTTCACTCTGACAACCACAAGAGGGCGCTCTAGGCTCTAAGCGACGCAGAAGAAGAATCTGCACTTCCACTTCCTCTGGAGTTTGTGGAGTTGTTTAGAAGTGACACAGAGGAAGAAGAATTCAATGGATTTAGTGATTTGGGGTAAAACTGATGCTTTGGTAAACTTGTTAGCATGTTCTTTATGCTATAGTTATCTGAATAACTGTTCATATGTTACGCTAACATACCAGACACTTACCACAGTTCTGTCTGTGCGTCATGTAGCTGAAGGTGTTAGCGTTAGCATACGTCATGTAGCTGAAGGTGTTAACGTTAGCATACGTCATGTAGCTGAAGGTGTTAGCGTTAGCATACGTACACCTATTCACCATGTTCTCTCATCTGTTATTATTTTAAACTACATTTCAAGATTAAATGTCTGTTCTTGGTCTTGGATTTTATCAAATAAATATCCACAAAAATGCGACTTATACTCCAGTGCGACTTATTTATGTTTGTTTCTTCTCTATTATGCATTTTTTTGGCTGGTGCGACTTATACTCCGAAGAGCCTTATAGTCCCGGAAAATCCGGTATTTATTTTTAATCATTTTTACAGTGGAGTTATTTTGTGACCATTGACTTCCTGTGATGAATACTAAATACTTCAAAGTAACTAATATAGTAAGTGTAATACGACTGTGGCCTGTTGTGTCGCAAAAGCAAATTGAATTGGATTTTTTTTTCCGGTTGACTAATTATTATAATTTTTTTGACAATGATTGTTCACTTTACCGAACCATAAGCGCAATAACCAATATAAGGCTCGGTTAAAAACAGTCCGTTCCCAAAATAAATCTGACGTACAAGCACAAAGTTTGGTGCCTACAAGCGAATATAGATCACATAACATCACATTCATATTCTCTGTACGTTTAAACTCAATCTCTAAACTTTTAGAGTTCACGAGGTCCTCGCAAGGATTAAACAAATAAATACGTCTTTGGTCAGACACAAGCTGCAGTTTCCCCCGTTTGTATCGATCTAAACAAACAACTGCACTTTCTATTGTGTTGCATTGATTTACAAAGAATGAAAATAATTCCCTAAACGCGGAGGTAAAATGCCTTAAATGTTGCGTACTTAAAGGATTAGCTCAGTTTTTGTACATTTTGTTCTACTGCTGAATGTTTGAGTTGGATTGTTATAGCAGTGGTTTGTTTTCTCACTGTGTTTTAGAACAATAAGGTTTAATGTTCAGATATTAAGCTCATGTTTGTCTAAAGCTGAGCCAAGAAGTGTGTTATTTACTTTTGAAGAAACTGTAAATACTGTAAATGGCACATTTACCATTCAGCCTCATGTCTAACTCGCTCCAATCATTTGCTTTGCCCTTTTTTCTCAAATCAAATTCACCCCTTTGGTTCATATCTCTGTGATTGTCCACACGACACAAAAACTGGCACAAAGTTCAACATCTTCTTAGCTTCTTCTTCAAAAGCTTCAGAAGGTGGCGCCATTTTTCAACCACAAAGAATAATACAGCGCGTTTGTGGAGCGAATGCCGAATGAATACGTTCTAACATTTGTCGATCATAAGTTCTTGAAAACTGAGCCCCTTTGACCTCTCTCCGCTCGCCGCCTCTCTCCCTCGCCGCCTCTCTCCGCTCGCCGCCTCTCTCCCTTCGCCGCCTCTCTCCCTTCGCTGCCTCTCTCCGCTCGCCGCCTCTCTCCGCTCGCCGCCTCTCTCCGCTCGCCGCCTCTCTCCCTTCGCCGCCTCTCTCCGCTCGCCGCCTCTCTCCGCTCGCCGCCTCTCTCCGCTCGCCGCCTCTCTCCCTTCGCCGCCTCTCTCCGCTCGCCGCCTCTCTCCGCTCGCCGCCTCTCTCCCTTCGCCGCCTCTCTCCCTTCGCCGCCTCTCTCCGCTCGCCGCCTCTCTCCGCTCGCCGCCTCTCTCCGCTCGCCGCCTCTCTCCGCTCGCCGCCTCACTCCCTTCGCCGCCTCTCTCCCTTCGCCGCCTCTCTCCCTTCGCCGCCTCTCTCCGCTCGCCGCCTCTCTCCGCTCACCGCCTCACTCCCTTCGCCGCCTCTCTCCGCTCGCCGCCTCACTCCCTTCGCCGCCTCTCTCCCTTCGCCGCCTCTCTCCCTCGCCGCCTCTCTCCCTCGCCGCCTCTCTCCCTTCGCCGCCTCTCTCCCTTCGCCGCCTCTCTCCGCTCGCCGCCTCTCTCCGCTCGCCGCCTCTCTCCGCTCGCCGCCTCTCTCCGCTCGCCGCCTCTCTCCCTTCGCCGCCTCTCTCCCTTCGCCGCCTCTCTCCCTTCGCCGCCTCTCTCCCTTCGCCGCCTCTCTCCGCTCGCCGCCTCTCTCCCTTCGCCGCCTCTCTCCCTTCGCCGCCTCTCTCCCTTCGCCGCCTCTCTCCGCTCGCCGCCTCTCTCCGCTCACCGCCTCACTCCCTTCGCCGCATCTCTCCCTTCGCCGCCTCTCTCCCTTCGCCGCCTCTCTCCCTTCGCCGCCTCTCTCCGCTCGCCGCCTCTCTCCGCTCGCCGCCTCTCTCCCTTCGCCGCCCCTCTCCGCTCGCCGCCTCTCTCCGTTAGCCGCCGCTCGCCGCCTCTCTCCGTTCGCGCGCCTCTTTACAGCAGACAATGGTGTGAACGTAAAGACAATGCCGGGCGCTCGCCGGCGCTTTGATGCCGCGCCAAACCCCGTCGTTCCCAGAGGTATTTCCCTGGGCTCTTCCCGCCGCATTGTTAAACACTACCTCTGTACGCTTTTATAACAGCATTGTTAAGCTCCATAGATTTTTATTTGTCTCTCTCGCTCGATGTACCGTCTCCAGCAGCATGTGTGTTTGCGTTGGCCTGTCCTTTCACCTGGAAGTGTCTAGGTGAGTATTTATAGTTCCTTAGACAGCAGACACCGAGGCCCGAGACCAAACATCCTCTTCCTCTCTCTGGGAATGGCAGACAAGGCGCTCCTCGGGTCCACGGCTAAAAAATAAGCCCAAAATACACTCGGACGTCATTTTCTTCTTCTTAGTGGGAACGTTTGAATGGTCAAAAAAAAAAAAAGAGCGTGTTTAATTAAGGGTAATATTAGGATATGATTAAGCCTGGAAAATGAGTTTTCGCCGAAGACAGTGATCAAATCAGATTGGATTTCAGAGTGTGAATACTTCAACTATAGAAGTGTGGCCGTTTGGGTTATTTTACCAGTGAATAGAAGAGGTAATGATACAGGTTTATACGGCGTGTACTTTTGCATCAACTATGTCGCCAAACAACTTACACTTGTATTTTGACTACTGCAAAATAGTGTATTGCTGTATACTGTATTTTCTAGGCTATAATTCGCACCTTTTTGGGGGGGGGTTTAGGTGTGATATACTTATACTCCAGAGCGACTTATATGTGATATTATTCATTATTTTCACACTGGAACTGCATTTCACATGTTGATTATTTTCACACCAACAACCACAAGAGGGCGCTCTAGGCTCTTCCTGCACTTCCTCTACCTCTGGAGTTTGTGGAGTTGTTTAGAAGTGACACAGAGGAAGAAGAATTCAATGGATTTAGTGATTTGGGGTAAAACTGATGCTTTGGTAAACTTGTTAGCATGTTCTTTATGCTATAGTTATCTGAATAACTGTTCATATGTTACGTTAACATACCAGACACTTACCACAGTTCTGTCTGTGCCTCATGTAGCTGAAGGTGTTAGCGTTAGCATACGTACACCTATTCACCATGTTCTCTCATCTGTTATCAAACACATTTCCCCAACAAACGCGACTTATACTCCCGTGCGACTTATATATGTTTTTTTCTTCTTTTGGCTTATTCTCTGGAATATACGGTACTTACCAAGCAACATATTTGGGTTATGGCTGTATCTCAACCCAAAGGTAGCGTGATATGCAGCTTTTCTGATGAAGGACTTGCCACCTGAATGTTCCGCAGTATGGCTCTGGAAGTATCGGTGCTGCAGGAAGCACTATCGCCTCACAGTAAGAAGGTCCTGCTTTTTTGAAGAATGGGGCCTTTCTGTGTGGATATATCCTAGTTCAATAAAGGCCAATAAAATGAAACAAATCTTATTTTTTCCCGTGCAGACATATGAACACCTGCAAGTGATCCGACCCGAACTTTGAAACTGAAAACATGCAACAACAACAAAATTGAACTGTTGGACCTAATGTAACGTCTCACAATCACTGTTACGTTGACAGTTTTACACAGAAATCTAGAAAACACAAATATTCCTGCATTTTCAAGGTTGTCACGACAGAATAAGAGCGAATTTGTCGAAAACTATCCCGTGTTACTGTTTGTATTATGTGTTTTGCATTGAACAGTTTCTCTTATTGAGTGATTTCCCCCCTATAGATGTCGCTATAGCGTCAGTGCGGTTTAGCGTGATAACTCTGCATGATCTTAACTCTTGTTTTGTACTAACTTGTGAATTATTGCTATTCCAATCTCTCTTTCTATGTGTCTTATTGTTAATACCACAATTTCCATAATTTCGCCTTCATTCACGCACTTTTATTCACTGGCATTTAGCCCGGCATGAGAATTGTGTGGTCCTCTGACTGTCTTTTATGATTTTATATAGTTTATGTTGTTTTCAATGAGATTTTATGTCCTTTTTTTATTGGTTTGTACGTATTTATTCATCTTTTAACATGTTTTACTTGTGCTACTCACTTTGGAGACCTTGTGTTATGTGCTATACAAATAAAGTTGGATTGGATTCATTTTTGACCCATTGAAAACGCCTCGTAAATGAATAAACACAAAAATAACGTGTACGTACGGGGCGGTATGGATTTTGGGATGAAAGCTCGCGGAGAAGGTGCGCGGACCATCTGTTGTCACGTCCCAGCTGCAGCGGCGGTAGAAGGTGAAGTCTGTCCACATCCACGCCCTGGCCACACATCACAGGACGCCTTTGGCCCCGAGCGCCGGCCCCTCTGTCACTCTGTGCGTCTGTTTACTGTGTGCGTATGTGTAAGTGCTGCGGTCAAAAACATCCTCGCAGATGCTACGCCGTCCGTAGCATCGCGACCTGTCAAAACTCGCGCAATTCGACCAGAAACAGGAAATGTACGAACGCCAACCTCGTAACGCGAACAATGACATCATATTGTTGGCTTTTTTCAGGAAGTTGCCGTGCTCGACGTGTGGTTTTTTTCAGGTTAGCTTTCGGGACACTCTCGGGATAAACGTGCGGGATGTATTTTTAGTTTCTCACACCTTGATAGAGCGTAGAATTGCTGCAAAATAGTTTAGCTCGAGATTTCCATTAATCCAATTATTAAAAACACAGTATCGGTTTGGCTCGTTCACACTTCATTTGCACAGATTCTTTAGGTGACTGAGAATGTATGAAAAAGCAGTTGGAATATCGAGAGTTGGTTAAGACTGGCAGCCACACCTCTATCCGTCAGCCCCAGGGCAGCTTGGTTACGGGAGGAGATAACTGTGAATACAATGACTTAAAAGAGGAGAAAAAACAGCAACTAAAAATGTACCTCGAATTTTTATTAAAGAGCCTTTTCTTCAGCTTTATTTTTGACCTTATTTTTGGAAGTTACGTTGATGACGCTTAAAATAAGGCTCCTGGAGGCCCGTGTTCCTGTGTCTTGGTGGAATTTTGGGAGCCCTTTTTGAAAGAACGGCACCAGAAAATGCTAATGCGCCGAGTGTGAGAGGCCCGGTCTGTCGGCTGGCCAGAGTGGCAGTGTTTTAATGATGCATCTGCTCGTGTCAAATGATTCTGGGCACATGGCAGAACCCAGGGCGGCTGGCCTCTTTGATGTCACGCACACACACACACACATATATATATACAGCGCCGCTCGTGCCCGCGAAGACGCTCCCGTGCACGCTCCCATGCAGCTCCACACCGGGCAGCGGTTCACTCAGGCCCCCTCTGGTGCTGTGGTGGCTGGTTTTAATGTCCCTGCCTAATGATCTGGCACGCGTCGAAAGGTAAATGATAATTTGCTTTAAGTGGAGCCTTTAGGCGGAAAAGCCTGGTATGGCTGAGCTGTCTCCTAGAAATGACTGTTTACCACAAGTAGCTGCTCACACATTCCGTTTCAAAGATGATTTCTTCATCTCAACACGCCTGCATCTGTACGGCCCGTGTTTGGGAGATCCTCCATGAAGGTGTTTGAAGATGGTTCATTTGGAGACATTCTGACGGACAGTTGTGAGAATTACCAGATCGACAGTAGAAGAATGATTTTCGTACTGGAGGCTGTGAAAGCACTTTCTGAACACCAGCCTTGTGGTGTGTCTTTGTAGGAGAAATCTGGGCACTTTCAATGACTTTCTCATCACTGAAGAGGGGACTCATTATCACTTTTGTATACTCTCTCCATTCCATTTCTTCATCAGGCTTTGTAAGCACAAAAAGTGCTAAAGCCGGTTTTCTCTTTTTTTTTGCCTGATTCTCCGCACTTGTAAATCAGTCGAGAGTTACTTATGTGGCGCTCGAGTGTGGGAGAACTGCCGAAAGTAAATGTCTTAACACCACAACATGTTGGGAACGTGACAGCTTTCGCTCTCTTGCAAATAGAATTGATCACATTTTGGGCCGTGCCAGACGGATAAACTGTAAACAAAACAGTTTCTTTTTTGTCAGTGTCTAGTCAAATACTTTCGACTCATCAAGCTCTTACAGTTCCTAAATGAGACGCCTCGTAGAAAACATCACGACTGGAGTGTTTATTTGCCAAGCGATTTCTCCATTTGAATGAGCTCATCTGAAGACGCGACGACGGCAGCCCGGAGCAGGAGCCGGGGGAGTAACGGGGAGCACTGGAGGTGACGGTAAACATGAAAGAAAGGTGAGGAAAGCGCGTGGCAGCTCGACGAACCGCCAAAGCTGTCGAGATCACAGAGAACGAGACTTGGAAGGGAGATACTCGACGGCAGATCTGTGCACGTGGCTCTGGGCGGATGTCCTGTCCCGCTTCCTTTTAAAGCGCCTGTTTTATTCTCCCCACATGAAGTCATTTCTTGTTTTTCTTCCCTCTTCCTCCGTCGAAAACGTCTGTCAGAACATCATTTCTCACCTCCACACCTCTCCGAGTACCCGACAGCGCTTACTCAGGTTCACCTTTCGACACATCCACACCTTCAGCCCCTAGTCCTTTCAACTTTGACATTTATGCAAAAAAATATCACAGTTCGGTGCAGAAATCTTCCCTGTTTTTAACCACGTATTAATTTCTTGTTTCTTGCAGATTTCAGTTGTGGGTCACTGTCATTAAGCCTCTTAAAGCCTCAAACATGACTGTCATACTAGAACAGGAGGAAGTACCGTATTTTCTGGATTATAAGTCGCACCTTTTTTCATAGTTTTGGCCGGGGTGCGACTTATACTTATATTTATACTTATATACTTGTACTCCAGTGCGACTTAAATATGTTTTTTTCTTCTCTATTATGCATTTTTTTTGGCTGGTGCGACAGTATGTATTTAAGTATAACAAGTTCCTAGCTTGAGTGAATTGTAATAATCATATCGTATGCATACAATTGTTTTCAGCTTTTTTTTCAGATGGAGAAATTAAGCTCGTGCGGATCGACAAAGCTCAGCCAATCGTCGCTCTGCTTACAGCTGTTTACTTCCTGGTTGGCGTGAGATAAAATACTGTATCATTGGCTGCAGACGACGCGCAGAGGTCGCATTTTATCGCAAAGATTTTATGGGTGCAAAACAAACCGGCTTCAACCAATTCTCTCCATTATCCCCTAAGTCATCCGTATCTTTCGTTGCCACCTCAGCCTCTCCATCTTCTCTCCATCGCCACCAGTGTCTACGATATGGCTTCTGGAAACGATCCATCTTTCATTTATTTATTTAACCGGACAGCGTGCGGTTACATAATGTCAGAGGCCCAATGCGTTCCAGAGTTATGAAGCTGATTTCCATCCACATCTGCATTTATCGCATCCACCATCCCCAAGTCTAAGTTTATCCCTTCAATAAACACTTTGCTGCACTTCACACGCTGATCGTCGAAACACAGCCTTGTTTTCAGGACGCACCTCTTCTACTACGAGAGCTAAAAGTACATTAAAGTACCCGTGTTTTAGGCCACATGGTTTGAGTCTTCCTCTTCCTTGTCCCATCGCACCCGGTCAGGAGATCTTTAAATAAATGAGGAGCGCCGTGAATGAATATAACGACATACCAGTGTGTCAGTCATGCAACGAGGACGTGCCGTGTCTTAACTAGATTATTTAATTACATTTCCAGGCGTTTCAAGTGATGGTTATGGCTCCGGCTTCTGAAAAGGCCTCTCTGTCAACATTGGGCTGAACCGCGCTCTCGCAGACATGATATGACGACCTCTCTCTTGTGGTTATTAGCCACGTTCCAGCTGCTCCGTGCACTTGCAGCTGCATTAGCCAGTCTGTTGCGCCGGAGAAGCAATTCCTTACAATATGGCAATTTCTCACGTTGTTTGCAGACAAAACAGAAGTTCACTTGATTAATTTCCAAATCTATTAGTGTATATTTGTGGCTGGAGCCCACCTGGGCCAGAGAACTTGCAGACAAAGGCCTTAAGTCTGCAACGGGACCACCAACGATTTTGCCTTTTTGTCCAATATTTGTAATTTGTTCCTCAGATTTAGTTTTGAGGTTTTGAAGGATAGATTACGGGATAAGAAAATCTCCATAATGGCTGCTTAAAGTGTTCCCAGTTGCAGTGGTTTGAATCCAAAGAGGTTCACAAAAGAAACTATGGGTAATAACTTGATCTGATCTGGTCAGAAAGAAGACATTTGTGGTCAATCCGACAGATGATAAATAACTATTTCTCAACTTGGCGTTTGACTTGGGTGACTTTAATGTAGTTAGATTCAACTTCATTTCACTTTCTGAGGTTGGATGAGGTCTTGGGTTTGTTTTAGCTTCCGTGAAAAATGATGGCTCAGTCGAAAAATGTGTGTGGTGATTTTATTTACACCCAGCCCCAAAACAGTGGAAGAATATTAACAGTGGAAAAAACGACGACTATCAAACAAAGTATGTACAGGATCTTGAACAATGAGCGTAGCCCCCATTGAAACCCCCGAGCCCCTCCCCGAGCCCCTCCCCTAGCCCCTCCCCTGGGCAAACCAATTAACAAAAGATAGGGTTAAAACTGCAAAAATGGCATAAATCAACACAAACCCACAATATCATAGCCCTCCACACGGCTCAGACATGAATAACAGATGAAACTATAAAACATAACAAAAACACACCCGAGCCCTCAGGTCACGTGACCAGACAAAGGGCGCCAACTCGCGCTTTAAACCATAAACCGCGCCTCTGCAGTGCCTCTGCAGTGCCTCTGCAGTGCCTCTGGTTGGGCCTCTGGTTGGGCCTCTGGTTGGGCCTCTGGTTGGGCCTCTGGTTGGGCCTCAGGAGACCGCGACAGCAGCAGCAGGTGAGTGTGGTGCAGGCCCCGAGGCCCCGCAGTTGAAACAGTTCAGGGAAGTGACAGGCCGTGATACAGTTCACGTTAAGAAATGACAGGGCGGTTAGGACACAGGTGTCATGACAACAGATTATATAAACTTTTCTTTGATTGGACTAAAAACAAATATAAATGGCTTTCAAAATGAAGTTCTTGAACACACAACACAATACACACTTCTGAAGTCCAAACCACGTGCTTTTTCTGACAACTTATTAATTTATTGTTTGGTCTAAAACTGCATTTGTGACTCGGTGCAACATAAAACGATGAACAATGATAAAACGATCATTGTCAATTGAAGCCACATTTCCAGAACACCTATAACATTAAGACATTAGAGCTTTTCACTCGTCTCTGCTCTTGCTGCTGGAGGTTGCCGTGGCTCCCAGACACGAGATTGACAGAGTGTGTGGAGAAACGCACCGGGGACTGACACTGGCGGAGACGGAGAGAGGTAGACACGAGATCAGACTGCACAGTTAGCATGTCACTCACTCATGATTCCAACCAAAGCGGCCCTGTCATGACTAAACTCTCTCTCCGTCACCATGGGAACCTGTCAATCACACCCTGTCGAACCTTATACTCCATACACGCAGCCAACGGTATAAACGGTATAAAAGTTGCATTTCTCTAAACCGTCTTGACAACACATCTTCTTCAGTATCTCTCGACTTATCCGGCGATGCTTTTGAGGAGGGATGTGATTCTGCAGGCATGAGCGTAGTACAGTAGTACATGAGCGTAGTACAGTAGTACATGAGCGTAGTACAGTAGTACATGAGCGTAGTACAGTAGTACAGGAGCGTAGTGCATGAGCGTAATACATGAGCGTAATACATGAGCGTAATACAGTAGTACAGGAGCGTAGTACAGGAGCGTAGTACAGGAGCGTAGTGCATGAGCGTAATACATGAGCGTAATACATGAGTGTAATACAGTAGTACAGGAGCGTAGTACAGGAGCGTAGTACAGGAGCGTAGTGCATGAGCGTAATACATGAGCGTAATACATGAGCGTAATACAGTAGTACAGGAGCGTAGTACAGGAGCGTAGTGCATGAGCGTAATACATGAGCGTAATACATGAGCGTAATACAGTAGTACAGGAGCGTAGTACAGGAACGTAGTGCATGAGCGTAGTACATGAGCGTAGTACATGAGCGTAATACAGTACATGAGCGTAGTGCATGAGCGTAGTACATGAGCGTAGTACATGAGCGTAGTACAGTAGTACACGAGCGTAGTACACGAGCGTAGTACACAAGCGTAGTGCACGAGCGTAGTACACGAGCGTAGTACACGAGAGTAGCACACGAGTGTTGTACACAAGCGTAGTACACAAGAGTAGTACGCGAGCGTAGCACATGAGCCTAGTACACAAGCCTTGCACACAAGCGTAGTACACGAGCCTAGTACATGTGCTGGGTCAGAGTTGCCGCGGGGAAGAGGGAGATTCCTATTTCTTCCAGTTAAAGGGGAAAAGAGCGTGGGCCCCGGGGGAGACGAGGCCCCGGGAAACGTCTGGATGGCTCTTAAGAGGCTGTTTCCCCGCGCTGTAATGGAGTGTGCAGCGCGGGGAAACACAGCGATGGAAGGAGGAATGTTCACTTCATGTTCAGTTAAGTGAGAAGCAGCAGCGGTCGAGAGGAGCTTCTACTGCGCGAGCCGAGTGTGTGTTTGTGTGTATTTCACACAAGTCGCATTAAACAAGGGAGTTTTGCTTTAAAGATCGTTTTTCTACTTAGGTTTTTTTGCATCTGTGCAGAGCTGCAGCTATAGATCCGAAACTACAGGTTGGAGATGTTTGGTTAATAATATTGTACCGTATATTGTGCTTCATGACATCCAAAGTCCTTTACATTGTGATATATATCAGTTCATACTTAGAGGTGGTATAAGCTCATGTAGCCACAGCTGCCCTGGGGCTTGGATGGATTTCAACAGATTCAAGCTCATGCCTAATATCTACAATGATGATTTTTACAGTACAGAAATAAAGTTGAATTGAAATTGTTTGACTTTAAAGGTTTATAATGTAACTTGTCTCCAGAAATATGTTAGTGCTTTGTCCGGATTGTTCCACATGATCACATTAGATTTTATTGTTCAAAATTCCCTTGAAAAACATGTATTCAACACTGTGGGCTCAACTCTCCACAGAGCTGACCAGTCAAATTAATACCATCTCCATGTAGACCAGTGTTGGGCGAGTTCTTTAAAAAAAAAAAAAGTAATTAGTTATAGTTACTTCTCCCCAAAAGTGATTGAGTTATGAACTGTTACTGAATGATGAAAGTAATATAAGTGTTTCTCCTCCAGACACAACAACAAGGACAAACTGAAGATGTAAAATACACACAACACATGACAGAGCGAGTACAAGTGTAAAACCAAAAGTGAACAGCCAAATAGTTAAAAATAACTGCATTTGCTCGTATCTTTTTAACAAACGCACAAGGCTCTCCAGCCGTCGGATCATTCCCATCACAATGAAGCCTCTCAATCACAATAAATATCCATACACTCCTCCACAGGTATGATGCATATGTTCTTAGCTTTCTGTAGCTTTTGGAATAACATTGTACAAAACATGTCTGCCAGCAGCTGCTTTTGCTCAAATTTGCAATCGATCTCT
Source organism: Eucyclogobius newberryi (assembly GCF_026437365.1). NCBI lineage: Eukaryota > Metazoa > Chordata > Actinopteri > Gobiiformes > Gobiidae > Eucyclogobius > Eucyclogobius newberryi. The sequence goes on from NW_027316167.1 coordinate 7,643,379, forward strand.
TTTTTTAAGCCGATCTCTGTCTTCAATTCCTCGTCTTTACTTCTAAATGAGAGGAGAGAGCGCCGTCTGGTTAATCGCTGCCGCTGTTCACAGTAAAATGATGTATTTAATGTATGTTACTCAATACTTAGTTTGATTACTCGTTACTGATATAAATAATGCTGTTAGTAATCATCGTTATACTTAAATGTATACTTAAACACGACACTGAAGCTCCACCAGAAGAGTCTCATCGTGCTCTGTTCCTTTGTTGAAACAGCGTGAGCTTCGATGACACTTTCTCACGTTTAGCTTCTCTCTCATCTTGACCATCGGGAGGTTTCAGTCGTTTTTCAGTCGCTGCAAACATTTGCCGTGAAGTGAAAGTTGTTGATAAGCACTTCTCCGGGTGATGGATGTTTTGCCTGTTCCTCTGTGTCCCCGGTGTGGCCCACGCCCAACTCCATTTATTTAAAGACACTGGCTGACTCCAATTATGTCACAAGCTCTCCTTTTGATTGGCCCCCTCGCCTTTCTTCGCCGGCCATCTTTGATTCGCGGCGCGGGCCCGCCTCCTCGCTCACACAGCTGCCTCCTCTCTTGTTGTTCTTGGCAGAGCATCCAAAAAGTCCTCCAGCCTTTCCGCGGTCCCCTCCAGAAGCCAAGAGGGACATGAAAAGCGCCACCGAGTCTTCCATGTCTGTGTTAGAGCGGAGAGAGCGGCGAGAGCGGCGAGAGCGGCGAGGGGGAGGGATGGGGGAGGAAGAAGAGAGGGCGTGGCACCGTCTTTGGCCTGGCGTGTCAAAAACAGAGCTGAGGGCCGTGTCTCTCTCCCACACGAGAAGCCTCAGGTGAAACCCTCACTTCACTCATCACCTTCCAAGACTCCACATTCCTCCTCTTCGATATATCCGGCTTTCCTCTCATGCCATGCCATGCTCATCCATGCCATGCTCATCCATGCCATGCTCATCCATGCTATGCCCATCCATGCCATGCCTGTCCATGCCATGCCCATCCATGCCGTGCCCATCTATGCCCATCCATGCCCATCCATGCCATGCCCATCCATGCCATGTCCATCCATGCCATGTCCATCCATGCCATGCCCATCCATGCCGTGCCCATCCATGCCATGCTCATCCATGCCAATCCATGCCGTGCCATGCCCATCCATGCCATGCCCATCCATGCCATGCCCATCCATGCCATGTCCATCCATGCCATGCCCATCCATGCCGTGCCCATCCATGCCATGCCTGTCCATGCCATGCTCATCCATGCCAATCCATGCCGTGCCATGCCCATCCATGCCATGCTCATCCATGCCATGCCCATCCATGCCGTGCCCATCCATGCCATGCCTGTCCATGCCGTGCCCATCCATGCCATGCTCATCCATGCCAATCCATGCCGTGCCATGCCCATCCATGCCATGCCCATCCATGCCATCCATCCATGCCATCCATCCATGCCATCCATCCATGCCATGCCCATCCATGCCGTGCCCATCCATGCCATGCCTGTCCATGCCGTGCCCATCCATGCCATGCTCATCCATGCCGTGCCATGCCCATCCATGCCATGCTCATCCATGCCATGCCTGTCCATGCCGTGCCCATCCATGCCATGCCAATCCATGCCGTGCCATGCCCATCCATGCCATGCTCATCCATGCCGTGCTCATCCATGCCATGCCAATCCATGTCGTCCCCATCCATGCTAAGATATTCTTTTATTTTCCACACACGGGGAAATTTGGTGCCGTGCCCGTCCATGCCGTGCCCGTCCATGCCACGCCGATCCTTTCTGGCTAATTCTCCCCCAGTCGTTCCAAGTAAACTGCAAAAAATAAAATAAAAATGTCTACTCAAGTTTAAATGACCAGAATTCGAAATCTTGATTTGAGGTGTTTTTGTTTATTATTTGGATTTGTTTACTCTGTTTACTCGAGGTACGTCATAATTACTGGCTTTGAGATAATATATACGTTTAGTCAGAGTATTGTATATGGAGTTACTTTTATTAGTTTATAATATGAAGACACACACTTACAAGTTAAACATTCTACCTTCTATCTATTATTTATTTAATTCTATTCTACATATTATTGTACAATCAGACATTATACATACAGTACACATTTCTACTTTACTTATTTTAAATTTTGAGTTTTGTTACCATCGTTTTTTTTATAATATTGTAATTTATTAGTTATAATAATTTCTCTTATATCAATTGTTTATAAAGTATAAACTCAAAACTAATTATCTAAATACATAGTTACACAGACACATTAGCGTACTGAATGTTTAAATATTTATTTATACATTATATATTTAGCAGCGTCTTTTGTTGAAAAAGTCCCATCGACTTTATTGTTTTTCCTCCTCGTCAGTTACAAAGCTGCAGACTTTATATTGTATTATTCTAATCTTTTACTTTCTTATGATGTTAATCAAATCCATCACTAAAATCACACACTTTTGACTTATTTTTTTATGAAAATTACCAAGAATTAATGTTTTTTTGTAAATAATTGGATAGAAAAAGAAACAATTATATTTTTTCAGCTAATTTTATTAACGACCTGTCAATTTTAAAACAACAATTCTCCCGTGGCGTTATTGGTGAAGCATTTCAGATGAATAATTGAATGATAAAAATAGCTTCTTATTATAATAAATAACTGTACATAACAATAACAGTCAATGCCATACGTCTATTACATATTAATCACATTTTTTTATTAATCTAATGAAAAAGAAAAGAATAATTGTAGTTTTATAAATAATTAAACATATTTACTTTTTTAATCCAAACACAGTGTTGTCCGAAGAACATGTTTGATACTCGATACCAATTTCAATACCGCAATTATAACAATAAAACAAATACTGTAATTTTCAACACAAAATAAAATAAAAACCCTGCTTGAAATAATGCCAAACTGTTGGTCAATGATCACAAATTCACTGGTCAAAATCGACTTTTTTCGACGCCAGTTTGAGCCAGACGCCTCCTCACGCTGCACCCCAAAGGTCAAAGGTCAGAGGTCGCCCGTGGCCCATCCGCACGCGTCTTTACAACCGCAAACGCACATCGCAATCGCCGCCGTGTTGTGGCCCCGGCAACCCATTTTCGGCGATAATAGACCTGGCACCGAGTCGGGTGAGGAAGCGGGCGGGGCCTGGACGGTCACGTGACTCCTGTGTACGTATGTGTGTGTGTGTGTGTGTTGCCGCGGTTACCAGGGAAATGGATGTGTTGGCCTCATCAGAGAGTCTCCAGCTGGTGGAGGGGCTTCGGAAGCGGAGCCTTGGCAGCGGCCCGGTCAGGGGGGAGTTTGCATCTGTGCTGCCTTGGCACGGGGCGGCGGCGTGCCCGTGCTGCTGGTGTGTGTGTGTGTGTGTGTGTGCGTGTGTGTGTCTCTTGAGGAGTAACGGGCGGGGAAGGTGGGTGGTATTTGGGGATGTTTTAGACGGGATGCACAGAACAATCCCTTTTTACATGTTTCTGTTTATTTTCGGTTTTAAATCTATGAAAACGGAACAGAAAGGCCACAAAAGACGTCCAAGAAAATTAAGGCGCGTCTCGTCCCATTTGGTCCAAAGTCTGTCAAATATGTAAATGTTCAAATTAAGTCAGAATATGTCAGTTGTAATGTCAGTGCAGTTCTTGATGGTTGGTTCAGTTTGTGTCGGTGCATTTTTAGTACAGAAAAATATCAAGGCCCTTGTGATGTGGCCCTTTGGTCCTCTTCAAAGCTGTAGATGCTCCAGTATAATTGTCCAGAGTTTTGCCAAACATATTCCATGAGCAGAACTGATAACTTGGCAATGGACCTATGGATACGAGTTTGACTTCTAATTTATGAACTAAAATGTGACGTGTGTTCTAATATGATCTTTGTGTGTTCAGTCTATGTGTATGCTAAATTCAGACCCCACACTGTCACCCGTGGGTCCCACACTGTCACCCCTGGGTCCCACACTGTCACCCCTGGGTCCCACGGGTCCCACACCATCACCGTGGGTCCCACACCATCACCGTGGGTCCCACACCATCACCGTGGGTCCCACACCATCACCGTGGGTCCCACACTGTCACCCGTTGGTCCCACACCGTCGCCCGTGGGTCCCACACCATCACCGTGGGTCCCACACTGTCACCCGTGGGTCCCACACCGTCACCCGTGGGTCCCACACCGTCACCCGTGGGTCCCACACCATCACCGTGGGTCCCACACTGTCACCCGTGGGTCCCACACTGTCACCCGTTGGTCCCACACCGTCACCCGTGGGTCCCACAGGGCTCTGTGCTTGGTCCAACCCTCTTCATCATTTACATGCTTCCTCTTGGGTGTGTCGTTAGCAGGCTTGGAGCTTCCACTGCTCTGCTGATGACACACAACTCTATCTCTGCCACCGTCACCCGCTGTAGCTCCTGCCAGGTGGAGATGGGGGCATAGATGAGTCAAAACGTCCTGCAGCTGAAAGGCCCAAAACAGAACGTACACCTCAGCAGCTTCGCTCTTCCCCCATCACCTCCATTTCATTCTTTTAGCCACAACATTCCTCTCTCTCCCTCCTGTTTGACCGCCACCTCATCTTCGACAATCATGTCACTCACATCTGCAAAACGTGCTCTTTCACCCCCGTTATGTTTCTGAACTCCAGTCCTCTCTTTCCCTTCTGGCTGCCGCTTGTTCCTGCCTTTGTTTCCTCCAGGTCGGACGACTGTAATGCACTTCTCGTCTGAATCCCTGCCAAGAGCATCCAAAAGCTCCAGTATGTTCAGAGCAGCGCTGTAAGGGTCCTGATGAGGGCGTGGCAACACATACACATCACCCCCATGCCCCGCCCTCTGAACTGTCAGCTCGCTGAGGCCTCCACTGACCTCTCATCACCGCTCACACCACACACCTCAGCCAGGACAGTCGGGTCAGCAGCCAGGACAGTCGGGTCAGCAGCCAGGACAGTCGGGTCAGCAGCCAGGACAGTCGGGTCAGCTGCCAGGACAGTCGGGTCAGCAGCCAGGACAGTCGGGTCAGCAGCCAGGACAGTCGGGTCAGCAGCCAGGACAGTCGGGTCAGCCGCCAGGACAGTCGGGTCAGCAGCCAGGACAGTCGGGTCAGCCGCCAGGACAGTCGGGTCAGCCGCCAGGACAGTCGGGTCAGCAGCCAGGACAGTCGGGTCAGCCGCCAGGACAGTCGGGTCAGCAGCCAGGACAGTCGGGTCAGCAGCCAGGACAGTCGGGTCAGCAACCAGGACAGTCGGGTCAGCCGCCAGGACAGTCGGGTCAGCCGCCAGGACAGTCGGGTCAGCAGCCAGGACAGTCGGGTCAGCAGCCAGGACAGTCGGGTCAGCAGCCAGGACAGTCGGGTCAGTAGCCAGGACAGTCGGGTCAGCCGCCAGGACAGTCGGGTCAGCCGCCAGGACAGTCGGGTCAGCAGCCAGGACAGTCGGGTCAGCAACCAGGACAGTCGGGTCAGCAGCCAGGACAGTCGGGTCAGCCGCCAGGACAGTCGGGTCAGCCGCCAGGACAGTCGGGTCAGCCGCCAGGACAGTCGGGTCAGCCGCCAGGACAGTCGGGTCAGTAGCCAGGACAGTCGGGTCAGCAACCAGGACAGTCGGGTCAGCAGCCAGGACAGTCGGGTCAGCAACCAGGACAGTCGGGTCAGCAGCCAGGACAGTCGGGTCAGCAGCCAGGACAGTCGGGTCAGCAGCCAGGACAGTCGGGTCAGTAGCCAGGACAGTCGGGTCAGCAACCAGGACAGTCGGGTCAGCAGCCAGGACAGTCGGGTCAGCAACCAGGACAGTCGGGTCAGCAGCCAGGACAGTCGGGTCAGCAGCCAGGACAGTCGGGTCAGCAGCCAGGACTACAGCTACTGTTAGCCCTTTAGCTCTCCATCATCCTCATCGTAGTCTTTACTGTAAATGCCACGTCCGAGCTCAAAATCACTCTTAATTCGATCACAGTTTTGCTCAATGTTCCGTAGGACTGAGTCTAATATCCGACCTCTCAGACCGCCCGCTGTTCAGTGAGACATTGATATATGATTTAAGCTTTAGGTCTTGGTTTTGCACTTCCCTTTTAAGCACAAAAAACATGACCTCACTCACATACAGTTCTGCCTTCAATCGCTTCACTTTTCTACCACTAAAGTGCAAGTTCTATTCTAATCCAATAGAAGGAGTGCTTGCCATAGATTTTTTGATAACTTATCTCTCAGTATTTCTCTGCTTTTAACTGGCACATCCCCTCCTCCCGGCCCCGCCGCCCTCCGCAGCTTCACCTCATTTTTCTCCCCGTTTTTAAGGCTTTCCATCACGCCCGTCCTTCTTCCCCGTTTGTTCTCTCCACCTCTTTCTCCTTGAAACGTATGCCACGCAAGAATTAATTAGCGGATTCCACATATAGTGAAGTGTGGAGATGTTGATCGAGATGTGGGCCACAGAAGTAAAAGTCAAATTGCAATGTATAAAAAGTCGTGGGATTGATTGAAAGCCCGGACCTGCCAAAGAGCTGTGGTGAACGAAACTATAGAGTGATGACATCGTCCGCATATCGTTTGCTTCACCAGTGGAGGATCATCATCTGCCCTAAATAGAGGTAAAAAAATAAATAAATTCTACAAATGCTTATCGTTCCAAATGACTTCTGTGTGTTAGTAAGTAAGTACAGTTCATTTGTATAGCACCTTTCACAGACAGAAGTCACAAAGTGCTTCACAAAACACAGAACAAAATGATAAAAATACAAAACATTTACAGTGAGCAACACATATACAACAATTACAGTCAAATCAGCCGCTAAAACAAATGCAATTAAAAGGCTTGACTAAATAAAAAGGTTTTAAGCTGACCCTTAAAAGCAGTAACTGAGTCCAGTGACCGTAGGGAGAACGGAAGATCGTTCCAGTGTCTGGGGGCAACAGCCTGGAAGGATCTGTCTCCTCTGGTCCGAAAACGGGTGCGAGGAACCAACAACAGTTTCTGATCCAAGGACCTTAGTGAGCGAGAGGGAGCGTACGGTTTAATCAGATCGCTGATGTACAGAGGGACCTGGCCATTTAAAGCTCTAAAAGTCAGAACAAGAATTTTAAACTGTATCTGGTAGGAGACCGGCTCCAGTGAAGGGCTCTGAGGGTGAAATGTGGGCCCTTCTATTTGTGCGGGTCAAGATCCTCGCTGCAGAGTTCTGGACCAGCTGCAGACGAGAGAGTTCCTTCTTGTTAAGACAGGAAAACAAACTGTTACAATAGTCTAAACGTGAAGACACAAATGCATGAATTATAAGTTCCAGATCATTTTGAGACACCATTTTCCTGAGCTTAGAGATTTTCCTCAACTGAAAGAGTTTGTCGCATGCTCATCCTGCAGAAAGGCTATGGCATTAAACGCATCTACATCGACAAAAGTTATCGTACAGCGTTCATAAAATTGTCCATTTCTTTTGATTTCTTGACACGAGTTGAAATCTATTGGACTAAAATGCCTCAGTCAAAGAGGAAGACGGTCAGTGACAAGGGTAATCATCCCATTGGAAGTATTCAATAGCAGTAATATTTGATCCAATTAGGTTCATTGGGTCTTTTTTAATTGTTCTATATGAATAAAGCTGTTTTTATCCTTGACATGTCTCGACCGCACTCTGGAGCCTTCCTCAGAACTGTGTCTCTTGGTGTTACTGTGTCTTTTCTGCTGATTTCAATAGATTTGGATTGATTTGGATTTGTTCAGAATTGTATCGCAGGTGTGAGAGAGTGTGTAAGCACCCTCGTCCCGATTCACACCCATTTCCGGATCTCGATTGCCTCTCTTGATCCAGGATCCGACAGTATTTGCTGCTCTCTGTGCGTGTGACCTTGCGTGAACAGCGCCAAAATCTGTATAAACCGGCTGACCAGACATTTGACCACAACATCACATGACACTTCTGAGGAAGGCAGCAGAAACGGTCAAGGAAGAAACAGAGGTGAGTTCACAAGAAAGTACAAATAAGTACTATCAGAGTGTAGTATTCTCAGTATTCTCTACAAAGTGTACTGTGATTAGCAACTGCGTCAGTAATAGCATCAGTTTAGCCAGAGTGATTAGTCTCACTGTCCAGTCCCACTGTCCAGCCCCACTGTCCAGCTCCACTGTCCATCTCCACTGTCCATCTCCACTGTCCATCTCCACTGTCAGCTCCACTGTCCAGTCCCACTGTCCAGCCCCACTGTCCAGCTCCACTGTCCATCTCCACTGTCCATCTCCACTGTCAGCTCCACTGTCCAGTCCCACTGTCCAGCCCCACTGTCCAGCTCCACTGTCCATCTCCACTGTCCATCTCCACTGTCCAGCTCCGCTGTCCAGCTCCACTGTCCAGCTCCACTGTCCATCTCCACTGTCCATCTCCACTGTCAGCTCCACTGTCCAGCTCCGCTGTCCAGCTCCACTGTCAGCTCCACTGTCCAGTCCCACTGTCCAGCTCCACTGTCCATCTCCACTGTCCATCTCCGCTGTCCAGCTCCGCTGTCCAGCTCCACTGTCCATCTCCACTGTCCATCTCCACTGTCAGCTCCACTGTCCAGCCCCACTGTCCAGCTCCACTGTCCAGCCCCACTGTCCAGCCCCACTGTCCAGCCCAACTGTCCAGCCCCACTGTCCAGCTCCACTGTCCAGCTCCACTGTCAGTCCCACTGTCCAGCCTCACAGTCCAGCTCCACTGTCCAGCCTCACTGTCCAGCTCCACTGTCCATTTCCTCCACTGTCCAGCTCCACTGTCCAGCCCCACTGTCCAGCTGCACTGTCCAGCCCCACTGTCCAGCTCCACTGTCCAGCTCCCGTGGTGTGACTCGGCTGGGGTGAAACACACAGTTTTAAAGTCCAGTGGAACGATAAAGTTGACGATAATTACCAATATTCACGAACATTCCAGCATCAGATCACTTTAGTTTAAATAGTGGTAAATTATTGTTTCAAAGTTTTGTTCATCATTAGAAAACACACATGAATAGTACTTGGTGGAATTGGTCTCCTCGATGTCTTTAACCGTAGTATTATGTCTACAGCTGTAACAGACGTACGACCTTCTTCCAACGCACTGTCCTACTCCGTGCCACTTAAAATATCACCCGCCACCGCTCTCCAGTTCAAATGCAGAGTCGAGAAAGGCCATGCGACGGGCCACATTGGAGTTTGAGCCTGTGATCTCTGTATGTACACATCATATCCTCCCCCCGCCCCCGTCCCCGCTCGCCGCTAATCACTCAGCCACGGTGGATCAGGCATACTTTACATTCTCATACATTCTCGGTGTATTCAGCTGTCCCTTTGTGTTTCAGGCCTGGACGTGCGCCTAACGAGACCCAGGCGCTCGTAAAGTCACTGGCTCCGTGCGATAAAGCCCCGTGCGACGACGGCAGACGGTGGAGAAGATGAAGGGACGGCAGGGGACGGCAGGGGAGAGAGGTGAGGGGACGTCAGGGGAGAGAGGTGAGGGGACGGCAGGGGAGAGAGGTGAGGGGACGGTGAAGGGACAGCAGGGGAGAGAGGTGAGGGGACGTCAGGGGAGAGAGGTGAGGGGACGGCAGGGGAGAGAGGTGAGGGGACGTCAGGGGAGAGAGGTGAGGGGACGGCAGGGGAGAGAGGTGAGGGGACGGTGAAGGGACAGCAGGGGAGAGAGGTGAGGGGACGTCAGGGGAGAGGTGAGTGGACGGCAGGGGGGAAAGGTGAGGGGACGACAGGGGAGAGAGGTGAAGGAACGTCAGGGGAGAGAGGTGAGGAGACGACAGGGGAGAGAGGTGAGGGGACGGCAGGGGAGAGAGGTGAAGGAACGTCAGGGGAGAGAGGTGAGGGGACGGCAGGGGAGAGAGGTGAGGGGACGGCAGGGGAGAGAGGTGAGGGGACGTCATGGGGAGAGAGGTGAGGGGACGTCAGGGGAGAGAGGTGAGGGGACGGCAGGGGAGAGAGGTGAGGGGACGGCAGGGGAGAGAGGTGAGGGGACGGTGAAGGGACAGCAGGGGAGAGAGGTGAGGGGACATCAGGGGAGAGGTGAGTGGACGGCAAGGGGGAAAGGTGAGGGGACGACAGGGGAGAGAGGTGAGGGGACGGCAGGGGAGAGAGGTGAGGGGACGTCAGGGGAGAGAGGTGAGGGGACGTCAGGGAGAGGTGAGGGGACGTCAGGGGACATCAGTGGACACTTCCCCCCGGATGGAGGGAGAACTAAAACATATTTCTGATTTCACGTACTTCATGTTCTTATCTTTCAGAATAATAATACAAGTACAACTTTTTTCACCCGCCAAAGCGGCCGACTCCAATTACAAGGAAATATAGGAATCAAAAGTCAAAATGAAAATTAAAAGTCCTTTAGTCATAAAATGGGCCAAACATTCTGAGGCTTGAATCGCTCACATCGTCTCACACTTGGTAAATATCATAATTACCTGTGTCAAATTTATTTTAATCAGTAATGTTTATACAAAATATACAGTTTTCAGTTCAAATATAGGTTAAATATTTCATTTCATTGTATTAATGTTTTAGAACTAGTAAGATCAATCAATCTTATGTTGTTTTTATTTTTATGTCCTACGAAACGAAAAGTCGCCTCTCACTTCAGCATTTGTCTTCTCCATTTCTTCCCCAATTGTAAATGATATAGTTTATTTGTATAACATGTTGGTAACTCCTTATGGTCATGTTTGAGTCATATTTGAACTATTTTGGAGAAATTGCAGTAGGATTCTGCTCAAAGTTCACATTTTAAATACATCCAAACTTACAACCTCACAAAGACATAAGATAACGTTTGTACAGATCTAAACTCCAGCGTTTGCAGTTTTCATGCAGAATAAGACAGAACATGTTTGTGGAGGACACTATGGTTCCATTTTCTAATTGTGTCATTCAATTAGCGATATCGATCTGATTGCAGTTAACCTTGCAGCCTTAATGTGACGTCTGAATGAGAATCTAGAGCGTTCTACAAATCCACGCTCCACTTTTAGAGCCGTAGTGTTGGAGGAAACGCTCTGCAGACGGATCGTGGCGAGACGGCGAGGGCAGCGCCGAGGGTCACATGTGTTTTGGAGTCGGTTGTGGTGGAAAGGCGCTGACAGCTTCACGGTGTCTGATAATGCTCTGAGCAGGACCACATCAAGACGTTCAAATGTACACATCTGTATTATGACATGAGGGAGGAGCCCGCTGCTCTGATCTGACGCATAAGGCCTCGCCCTGTCTCTGGTGCTTTTATGCCGAGTCTGTGATCTAACATGCTCCGCTCAGTCATAAAGAGGATATTACGATTTCGAATCAAATGTGTTCTGTTTTGAATTCTTTATTTTTTGTGTTGAAACCCAAGGGTTGGCACACAGCATGAGTAAATGAAATTGTAATGATGTGCTTTTTATTTCGAACAATAATTCTTCTCGTGCCTGAGGGAATTCTCACAAACAAGCTTGGAATGACAATTTACATATTTGATTATGTTCTGCTCGTGTATTTAGTTGTTTTCTTTAACTTTCTTATGCTTGTCGGGAAGATTCATGTCCTTCCACTTTTAATGCTGTACATCAAGGAACCATTCATACCATGAAATACTCTGCTACAGAGTGTCATGGCCAAAGACACAACAACAGTGAGTTCTGAGGTGAGCGGGGATCGAAACGCCAACTTTCAGGTCAGTGGACACGTTATTTTAGCTTCGTCCGAGGAACTGAACGGGTTTATATCGTGTTGTATTAGCAAATTTAATTAAGTAAATCTTTTTTTGCAATAACACAACAGCATTAAAAAGTACTGTATTTTTCATAGTTTGGGCTTGGGTGCGACTTATATGTGATATTATTATTTGTTATTTTCACACTGGCAACCACAAGAGGGCGCTCTAGGCTCTAAGCGACGCAGAAGAAGAATCAGCTCTTCCTCTACCTCTGGAGTTTGTGGAGTTGTTTAGAAGTGACACAGAGGAAGAAGAATTCAATGGATTTAGTGATTTGGGGTAAAACTGATGCTTTGCTAAACTTGCTAGCATGTTCTTTATGCTATAGTTATCTGAATAACTGTTCATATGTTACGTTAACATACCAGACCTCATGTAGCTGAAGGTGTTAGCGTTAGCATACGTCATGTAGCTGAAGGTGTTAGCGTTAGCATACGTACACCTATTCACCATGTTCTCTCATCTGTTATTATTTTAAACTGCATTTCAAGATGAAATGTCTGTTCTTGGTCTTGGATTTTATCAAATAAATTTCTCCAAAAATGCGACTTATACTCCAGTGCGACTTATATATGTTTTTTCTTCTCCATTATACTTTTTTTTCCCCAATTTATACTCCGGAGCGATTTATAAAACGGAAAATATGGTATACATTGAGTTGGCATCTATAAAAGGCTTTATACCAAGCACCATCAACGAGTCAGGGCAACAGCTCTTCTCTTCACGTGTCCTCGCTTTTCATCACGTTTCTCCCGTTTTTACAGTTGCATTGTCACTGCAGAAACCAAAATGAACAGCACGCTTCGCAAGTGGTTAAAATGTGCGGCGATGGCTTTTGTAAATGAACTCGACAAAACTGTAGTGACAGTAGTTTAACTCACTCGATGATCTTTAGTCCTAAAAGTGATATTGTCCAACCGACACAAACTGACACAATTGCAGCTTTTGCACAAATTGGATGTGTTCCAGGCTTCAGGTTTAGATAAGCCAGTTCCAGTGACCTATCGTCGCACATTAAATACTGAAGGTCGTTTGATTTAAAGTTGAGTTAAAAGCCTGGGAAAGAGTTTGTGAATGGAATATGCCACTAATCCTCATTCTTTGACTCGATCTGACAAAGGGAACCTCCTCCTATGTCAGGTGGTGCTTTTCACCTTAAATAAATGGTGTGAAAATACATGAGATGTGAATGTTACGTTTTATGAGACTGATCCACCCTCACTGTGTGAGGGAGACGTTTCACCAGTCTGTCCTTCTGCTGCTGTCAGACTCTACAACAAACACTGCCCTGAACATGTGCAATACTGACTTAACCATGTGCAATACCGTCATATTCATGTGCAATACTGACTTAATCATGTGCAATACCATCATATTCATGTGCAATACTGACTTAATCATGTGCAATACCAACATATTCATGCAATACTGACTTAATCATGTGCAATACCGTCATATTCATGTGCAATACTGACTTAATGATGTGCAATACCGTCATATTCATGTGCAATACTGACTTAATGATGTGCAATACCGTCATATTCATGTGCAATACTGACTTAATCATGTGCAATACCATCATATTCATGTGTAATACTGACTTAATCATGTGCAATACCGTCATATTCATGTGCAATACTGACTTAATCATGTGCAATACCGTCATATTCATGCAATACTGACTTAATCATGTGCAATACCGTCATATTCATGTGCAATACTGACTTAATCATGTGCAATACCGTCATATTCATGTGCAATACTGACTTAACCATGTGAAATACCGTCATATTAATGTGCAATACTGACTTAATCATGTGCAATACCATCATATTCATGTGCAATACTGACTTAATCATGTGCAATACTGTCATATTCATGTGCAATACTGACTTAACCATGTGCAATACCGTCATATTAGTGTGCAATACTGACTTAACCATGTGCAATACCGTCATATTAATGTGCAATACTGACTTAATCATGTGCAATACCGTCATATTAATGAGCAATTAAGGCCATATTCATGTGCATATAACTGATGTAAATAAGAGTGTTTACTGTGTGTTTAGTCTTATGCTAGCTATTTTTACTTTACTTTATTATTATTTACTTTATTTTATCTTTATCTTTTTTCCTCCATTCCCTATTAAGATATGAGAGGAGTTTTGTTAATAAGAGTTTTTTGTTTTGTTTATAAGAGTTCTTCTATTAAGAGTGTTTTTTTTTTGTTTTACTTCCTATAAGTTATCTGTCCTTCCCTCTGTATCTACTGCGTTGTAACACCACAATGTCCCCATGTGTGGACAATAAAGGAATATCTTATCTTATCTAATATCGGCTCTGTCTGCCAATACAAAATCCATGTGCAGTTTGTCCAGAATGCAAGGAAAGTTCTCCTGACTTTCATACTTTTATATTTGTTGTATTTCACTTCTATTTGCCCAAAGCGAGCCTCTGACACATGACTCTTTGCTCTTTGGGTTTTATCTGTTGGTGTCTTCCCGCCGCTCTCCTCATGTTGAACACCGTGTTTGCCCGTCTCAGCTCTCAGACTAATCCGTCTTATCTCCCCGAGCGACAACACAAGCAGACTATCTTTACAAGCAGACTATCTTTAAAGAAGACATCTCTCATTCCTCTGACACAGCATGTGTCCAGACCTCTTTTGGAGATATCCATTTGTTTCCACCTAAATCTGGAAGTTGCCGGGGGCGGGAAGGATGTGGTCTTCTAGAGGACACTGAAGGGAAGGATGTGGTCTTCTAGAGGACACTGAAGGGAAGGATGTGGTCTTCTAGGGGACACTGAAGGGAACAATGTGGTCTTCTAGAGGACACTGAAGGGAACGATGTGGTCTTCTAGAGGACACTGAAGGGAAGTATGTGGTCTTCTAGGGGACACTGAAGGGAAGGATGTGGTCTTCTAGAGGACACTGAAGGGAACAATGTGGTCTTCTAGAGGACACTGAAGGGAACGATGTGGTCTTCTAGGGGACACTGAAGGGAAAAATGTGGTCTTCTAGAGGACACTGAAGGGAAGGATGTGGTCTTCTAGAGGAACACTGAAGGGAACGATGTGGTCTTCTAGAGGACACTGAAGGGAAGGATGTGGTCTTCTAGAGGACACTGAAGGGAAGGATGTGGTCTTCTAGGGGACACTGAAGGGAAGGATGTGGTCTTCTAGGGGACACTGAAGGGAACGATGTGGTCTTCTAGGGGACACTGAAGGGAATGATGTGGTCTTCTAGGGGACACTGAAGGGAAGGATGTGGTCTTCTAGAGGACACTGAAGGGAAGGATGTGGTCTTCTAGGGGACACTGAAGGGAACGATGTGGTCTTCTAGGGGACACTGAAGGGAAGGATGTGGTCTTCTAGGGGACACTGAAGGGAACGATGTGGTCTTCTAGAGGACACTGAAGGGAACGATGTGGTCTTCTAGAGGAACACTGAAGGGAACAATGTGGTCTTCTAGAGGACACTGAAGGGAAGGATGTGGTCTTCTAGAGGACACTGAAGGGAACGATGTGGTCTTCTAGGGGACACTGAAGGGAAGGATGTGGTCTTCTAGGGGACACTGAAGGGAACGATGTGGTCTTCTAGAGGACACTGAAGGGAACGATGTGGTCTTCTAGAGGACACTGAAGGGAACGATGTGGTCTTCTAGAGGACACTGAAGGGAACGATGTGGTCTTCTAGGGGACACTGAAGGGAATGATGTGGTCTTCTAGAGGACACTGAAGGGAAGGATGTGGTCTTCTAGAGGACACTGAAGGGAACAATGTGGTCTTCTAGAGGACACTGAAGGGAAGGATGTGGTCTTCTAGAGGACACTGAAGGGAAGGATGTGGTCTTCTAGAGGACACTGAAGGGAACGATGTGGTCTTCTAGGGGACACTGAAGGGAATGATGTGGTCTTCTAGAGGACACTGAAGGGAAGGATGTGGTCTTCTAGAGGACACTGAAGGGAACAATGTGGTCTTCTAGAGGACACTGAAGGGAACAATGTGGTCTTCTAGAGGACACTGAAGGGAACGATGTGGTCTTCTAGAGGACACTGAAGGGAAGGATGTGGTCTTCTAGAGGACACTGAAGGGAACGATGTGGTCTTCTAGAGGACACTGAAGGGAACGATGTGGTCTTCTAGAGGACACTGAAGGGAACGATGTGGTCAAGTTTAAGGAGGTTTGGACCCAGAATATCAAAAACTTCCAACAAAAGCATGGAAAATAAAGCTTGACCGTGCACATCGCTCCCTGGTTCTCAAGCCGGCTCCGAACTACTGTCCAAGACCCATTTTACCAAAGTTTCATAAACAGTGTGTCATGGTGGAATCCAGACGCCCCTGAACAATCTGACATTCCCGCTTTTTCCTCTTTGTGTCAATAAAAGGGACCTGGACTTTGTTGGAGACATGTGAGTATCTACCCACCCTCCATTTTCTGATCCCTTTTCGGATCAGTCTGTGGGCTCTTTTTTTTGTTGTTGCTGTTTGTTTGTTCTATCATGTTCTGTTGTTGTGGTTTCTGTCTTTGTGTGATGTGTGTGACCAGAGAGAGAGAGAGTTGAAGTAAAAGCCCAGATTTACCATAATGATTTCAACACGGTTAATACAATGGAATCTGAAAAATTATTTACATCTTTTAATATTAATGGCATATTGAGTCCAATTAGGAGGTCATAGCTGCATTAAAAAGTGAACACAATTTGTTTATATCAGACTTTAGAGAGCAGAGCTTTGCACTGGTCAAGGGAACTACTAATGGAAGTGTGTTTACTTTGATACATATATATTCTCCCCCAGGAAAACAAAAAACAAAGCACTGCAGAATACATGTTGGGGCCTTATCCCTGTGAAGCGAGACCACTGACCACTGACCACTGAGCTACTGTGCCTCGCGTGAAAGACAACAACTGACCTGCCGAGCGACGTGTTGGCGACAACACTGTACACGAGTTCATCTAAAAAGAACTTGGCGTCGTCCGTCCGTGTCTAAGTTGTGTCTGTGTCGGTCCAGATGCATTTGTTAAAAGGTGCTTGAGAAAATGATACACGTTGTTGTCATTCTGAAGCTCTCCCCTGACATCAAATTCCGACTAAAGGTTGTCTGCACCTCTTGACATTAGATAAATGGCTGGCCGGCTTGTACGCACCGCTGTACCAATTCTCCGATAGGTCTCCCTCACTCTCTCTCCCATCGGCCGCGATCTAATGATTCATAGGAATGTGCGGGGCCGTTGTCAGAAATCAATCATGTGCGTCAGGTGGTTATAGCGATTGTTTGAGGAGCGGGCCATTAGAGAGGACGTGTTGCCGAGGTGTGTTGTGAACCTAAGCATCTCCAAAGGTCAGAGAAAGAGAAGGAGAGAGGGATGACGAGCGGAGAGAGACGGGCAGATTTGAGCAATGAGAAAACAAAGGATGCGAAACAACGCGTTTAATATCCGTCCGCGGGAAGTTTTGTCCTTTTCCGTGTACGTTTTATTCACTTTGCTTTGAAATGTCAATGGATCGATCACTTTAGATACATCAGAGAAGTCAAAAAGGGGTGAGGTCACTGACACCGTAGTGTGCGCTGGTGTAAATTGAGTCGATGAATAGATTTCCGATGCTTAACATTTAAAACATTGGATTTGCTGTTCGAACAAGTTGTTTTCGGTAAAGCTGAACCACTCGTATTGGATTTGGTACGTTTAATGGTACGTCAAGTTCAGTCATAATATGATCAAAAATGATAGCTCTGGTTGGTGTTTGGTGTCGTACGAAATGTTTGCGCGACTATTCTGTGCTTGAAATAATTGGCAAATGCAAAGAGTGCAACCTTGAAGTATTCTTTCGCTCGTACTTGATCATTTCCACGCTCCACCAGAAACAGCTGAATCGTAATACTTGCAGTACCTCTCAAAGAAAGTTGGAACAGGTTTTTGTATTTCTGCACGGCGGCACGTCAGCGACCCCGGCCGTGTCAGCTGCCCTTTGTTTGGCGCGCATCCTTTAAAGAGCTCGCCGCAAAAAAACGTGCGGAACCGACATCCGCGGCTGATCTGAAATATGCATGTCTCTGAACAGGAACAAGAGAGGCCCGCGAGATGAGGAGAAGATGAGGAGGGAGCGGGGCAGAAACTAAAAAGGTTTAGGTGCAAGGGCGGGCGGGCGGGCGCGGGGGGGTGTCTTTCGCGCCGGGGCCGGGGCAGCTGTGAACCCTTTCGGAGCCCCGGTTGCCGTCTCGTTTCATGTGGCCCGTCTAATGAGGAATCCCACCTGTGATTTGCGCGGAGACGAAACCCTTGGACGCCAACATCTCAGGAAACGCCGTCAACTTTTTTCAAACGCTCCCTTTGCGAGACCGTTTGAATCCCGGTCGTAATTTGAAAAAAAAAAAAGTTGTCCCCGAATGCAACCTCCCTTTTGAACGCCGATGATTCGTGTAGGTGTGTGAGCGAGCGCCGTTTGAAGAGTCGAGAAAGAAATGTCCCAGCGCATTCGAGCCCCCGGAACAACAATTGATGATTAGAAGGTTTTTTGTGTTTTTTTTGTTATATTTCCAAGCGTTACAATTGCGGCGCCAATGTCACTGCCTTGAAACTTTACAGAAGCGATTGCTAGGGTTTTTTTCCGCCGACACTCGGATTCCGTTGAGGTTTTGCCTTTCGAAATCCTTCACCCCCAGTGTAAATCTGACCAATATAATTACGCAGCCAGGTGTCGCCGCTTTGGACTTTTCCGGGTCGTCGCGAAAAGGGGATAAAAAAAACAACGACCAAGGGAATGCGTCGCGGTTGAAGTCGTTTTAAGGTGGCTTGGTAATTGGCGGCGTGCCGGGGACCTCTTCGCCGGCTCCTTCCCCGTATCTGAAAGCACTCCGTCACTTCATAGGAAAGATTGAAATCAGCAGCTCCGAACATACAGCGCCACTGATGAATAGCTTTAAGAACGCGGGGAGAAAGCCGTCGCATTTTGCCAATAATAAAAAAAGAAAAAAAAAAAGTCAAAACCGCATTGTCGGAGCTATCCAAGCGAAGACCGGAATCTCATCATTTGCGGAATATGATTACTAAACAAAGCACATGATAAATACACAGCCACGCAATTATGTTCATTCCATTGGCTGCTAGTTTATATTCTTAATGCTACTTTAATTTATTTTTTGTGTGTGTGTTTGTTTGTTCGTTCCCGTCTCCTCGTTTTTTGGGTGGTGCCTTCCCTCCTCGCATCACGGGGGAGGAGGAGGAGAGAAAAGTAGGGCGCTCACTTTGCAATTACCACTAAACTTCTTTATAAGGCAACGGAATTATTTTCTTTTAAAAACAAACAAACGGGGGGAAAAAAGCGACTTTCAACCGGGGGAAGAATATTTAATTGTTTTTTGATTACTTAGGAACGGGCCATGGGAATAGGCCTTTGTAAATATTTAAAGAGATCCAGCGTGATGCCATATTTCCATTCTGCCATTAACAGCTTTAAATGATTGTTATTGTCATTCTGGTTTGACATTCAGACGGGGAAACTATTTGCTATAAATAGAGGGGAATGGAACATAAGAAGTAGCTATAGAATTCCAGTGCGCGTGCCATAAAAACTCAATTTTGGCAAATAATGCATGGCCATATGGATCTGCACCAATCTGTTGAAACCATGTCCATATTTTTATTAGAAATGTGCTGCCATCCAATGGCATATTTCCCTGCTAATATAGTACTATAATGTACAGAGAACACAAAGGAAGGAGACGGCGGTTATATGCAAGAAGAGACATTTAAAATATATGATTGATTTCACCGTTCACCATGTTATTGTCAGTGTAACGCTACTGTAGTTTACTCTAAATAAAGAAGGAATACTCCCAGGCCTTGTGCTCTGAAAACAGAAAAAATGTGAATAAATATGTACAATTTCACACTGAGTTCAAAGGTACTTCTTCTTGTGAATTCCATTGTTGCGTTCTACATCCAGAACGCTGCTGCTCGGGTCCTGACTAGAACCAGGAAGTACCATCACATTAGTCCTGTTCTCAGGTCTCTGCACTGGCTCCCTGTGGCTCAGAGAATAGACTTTAAAATAGCTCTACTTGTGTACAAGTCTCTCCATGGCCTAGCACCAAAGTACATCTCAGACTTGTGTGTGTCATATGAACCATCTCGGACTCTAAGGACCTCAGGGACCGGCCTCCTGCTGGTGCCCAGAGCCAAGACCAGACACGGAGAATCTGCGTTCCAGGTCTATGGGGCAAAGGTCAGGAATAGCCTCCCCGAAGTTGTGAGACAAGCCCCGCCCCCGGCTGTGTTTAAATCCAAGCTACAAACTGTTTTGTTTAGCCGCGCTGACATAATTTTACCTGTTTTTTAATATTTCAAAATACTACATCCATCCATCCATCCATCTTCTGCCGCTTTATCCGGGGCCGGGTCGCGGGGGCAGCAGTCTGAGCAGGGACTCCCAGACTTCCTTCTCCCCAGACACTTCCTCTAACTCCTCCGGGGGGATCCCGAGGCGTTCCCAGGCCAGCCGAGAGACATAGTCTCTCCAGCGTGTCCTGGGTCTTCCCCGGGGCCTCTTCCCGGTGGGACATGCCTGAAACACCTCCCGAGGGAGGCGCCCAGGAGGCATCCGAAACAGATGCCCGAGCCACCTCAGCTGGCTCCTCTCGACGTGGAGGAGCAGCGGCTCTACTCCGAGCTCCCCCCGTGTGGCCGAGCTCCTCACCTTATCTCTAAGGGAGCGCCCAGCCACACGGCGGAGGAAACTCATTTCGACCGCTTGTATCCGCGATCTTGTTCTTTCGGTCACTACCCAAAGCTCATGACCATAGGTGAGGGTAGGAACGTAGACCGACCGGTAAATAGAGAGCTTTGCCTTTCGGCTCAGCTCCCTCTTTACCACAACGGTCCGATGCAGCGACTGCATCACTGCAGCCGCTGCACCGATCCGCCTGTCGATCTCACGCTCCATCCTTCCCTCACTCGTGAACAAGACTACATTATTTTTATTATTTATTTTTACTCTGACGTACATTGTTTTGCATTTTTATAAATTGCATTGTGTTTTTATTTTATTTTTCTTAATTGTGTTTTAAACACTGTAAAGCACTTTGAATTGCAGTTTGTATGAATTTTGCTTTTTCCAATGCAGGAGTTTTATGTCCCAGATACATTGTTTTAGAGTAAAATGGTGCTCAAAATAATTTGCAGTGCTTTTAAAAAACAAGAATTGAAACAGCTTCTCTGTCCACTAGCATTGTGTCCTTTGGGAGGAAGTCAAAGGTCAAATCACCCACTTAAGAGTCTCTCACAGTGGAAATGCACCTATAATGAAAATTTCAGACCCCATCATCTTTTCTAAGTGTGATAATCGCTGGGTGTTCAAATAATCACTTTCCTCACTGTACATGTCTAGGTGCAGGAAGCCAATGAGTATAAGTTATTGGTTTACCACTATCAACTCACAGCAAGCAGGTCCCATGTTAGATATCCAAGTCTACATGAGCCTAACAACATTCTCTGTGACGAATCTTGCAACTTCCTGGTCCAGGCCCTCGACAACAGGCCCTCGACGACGCTTTGTGACAGATCGCGTCGAACTATGGACGCTTTCAAATGCAGCAAACACATTTCCCTCTATCACGGCCTCGAGGTGAAACTTTAAAAACGCGCTAAAAACATTTCCCAAGTTGCAGTGCACTTTACCAAACCTCCAACAGATGGAGCCCGTGAGCAGCTGGCCCCGTACCAGACGCCTGCCACTCACTGATTATAATTTATGATCATTGCTATTATAGGTGGGGTGTGCGCAGACAGTTACAGTAATAATTATCTGGACTAAAGTGTTTCCTAGGCAACAGGCATGCCCCCCCCCTCCGCCCCCATATGGCGCGGGTGAGCGTGTGTGTGTGAGCGGGTGCATCTCTCGTGGTGGTGAAGTGAGAGCGTTCCGCCGCGGAGATGTTAGCTCGTAGCCACAGTGGCAGAGTGGCGAGGCGCTGCTCTCTCCAAAGGCCTCCTCGGTGCACAAATCGCTCGCTCGCTTGTTTGGCTGTGTTGGTTGTCTGGTTAATTAAGTGACAGGTGATGGGGGGGCCGCAGTTCGGTCGAATGAAAAGGAAAATGCTATGTTTCCGAGCCGTATTGCAGAAAATGTTCTCGCGGCGAAGTTCAGTGTTTTAAAGGTCGCGTGTTATGCAAATTGGGCTTTTTAGTCTTGTTATAATGTTGTCGATGCCACGTCACCTGTTGTGTTTTGTCTTATCCACGCTTGTGTTTGTAAGTCCCGTCCACTTTGAGCCTCAGAAATGTCCCAGATTCACGTCACAGGTGGAACTATGCTGTTTTGATCATTCCGAGCATTTCCATCAAACCACGTGCGGTATTTTCCGGAGTATAAGTCTCTATTGTGCAAAAAAATGCATAATAGAGAAGAAAAAAACATATATAAGTGGCATTTTTTGGGGGGAAATGTATTTGATAAAATCCAAGACCAAGAACAGACATTTAATCTTGAAATGCAGTTTAAAATAATAACAGATGAGAGAACATGGTGAATAGGTGTACGTATGCTAACGCTAACACCTTCAGCTACATGACGTATGCTAACGCTAACACCTTCAGCTACATGACGTATGCTAACGCTAACACCTTCAGCTACATGACGTATGCTAACGCTAACACCTTCAGCTACATGACGTATGCTAACGCTAACACCTTCAGCTACATGAGGTATGCTAACGCTAACACCTTCAGCTACATGAGGCACAGACAGAACTGTGGTAAGTGTCTGGTATGTTAACGTAACATATGAACAGTTATTCAGATAACTATAGCATAAAGAACATGCTAACAAGTTTAGCAAAGCATCAGTTTTACCCCAAATCACTAAATCCATTGAATTCTTCTTCCTCTGTGTCACTTCTAAACAACTCCACAAACTCCAGAGGAAGAGGAAGTGCAGATTCTTCTTCTGCGTCGCTTAGAGCCTAGAGCGCCCTCTTGTGGTTGTCAGTGTGAAAATAATCAACATTTGACAAAAATAACAAATAATATCACTTATAAGTCGCTCTGGAATATAAGTCGCACCCCGGACAAAACTATGAAAAAAGGGGCGACTTATACGGTAAATACGGTGCATTATAACTAGGTGATTATGTTGCGTTTCAGGGGCAAGATAGCTTTTGTTTATTTCCCCATGCGTTCTGTGCTCGATCGAGTGCTGACACAAATCTTGACGAGGAAGTAATGTATGCTTTCAGTAGCTTATTTTAATTAGTAGTAGAGGTGTTCAAAAGCATGTTTATAGGGCAATAACAATACAAAGAGTGGATAATGGATCAAATAATATTTTTGGTGAAGGGTCCGCCGCCTGCGTGTCACCGTTGACGAGGACGATATCGCTTTGAGCATTGTGTGTTTTTAAATGAGTGACAAATATTCAACATTCACTTAAGTAACAGGGATTAAGTTGAAAAATATGGAAGAATTCAAGACTTTCGTTTATATTCAGGCCTTACAGCTCCTAGAATTTAACGTTTTGATGTGGTTATGTCTTGAAAGACTGTGGTACGACTGTGAAGACGGATTTCACTTACACAGAACACATTATTAACAAACAAACCTTTTTATTTCGAATGCTAAGACCAGTGCAATAAAGGCAGCCACCATGATAACCCCATCTTAGTTACCATAGTTACCATAGTATTATAGATGAACTTCTTAACAGCCCCTAAAGTTTTCATTTCCCGTAGTCGCCTATTTTCTGAGGCTTTTTGTGTTCTTTTAATAACGTATGATATTGATCAGAGGCTGGACGCAAATTATTTTGACCTAATCTAAAAGCATCGATCACACATTTTGAGTTTTATCAATATCTCAGTGATTAACATTTAAAAGACAGAGTTTACGACCTGAGCGTTGTTGCCGACCCGTTTACGGCAGCGTATTTTCTGTGGCTCCGGATCATGCGTTTGATGCTATTGATATGGACTGATTTGAAGTCCAAATCAGTCCATATAAAAGACATAGATCAATATACTGCATCGTGGTAAGTACTCACGCTACTGTAACGGAGTGGATTTTACGGGTGATTGTACTTGTCTTCTTTCTTTACGAGTTCATCATTGCAGCACGAAGAGTCGCACTCTCAGTTTACGTCGACTGTTTTGTCCTCATCCACCTCAAACATCCTCTCCAGGCTCGTCCTTCAACCTGGTACTCGAGTAATTGCCCGTTACACAATATTCCTCACACTTTGCCTTAGAGTTATAGAAAGACTGGTCAAATGCAGGACAGATTTTGCAATAGGTTCAGTTAAATATATCTTAAATGAACAAGATATGTCCCTTGCCGTGAAGAGATGGAGGTGTGGATGAGACAGTAATGTAATGCTGTTTTTGCATGTGGAATCTACTATAAACACTACTTATGCCAAATGGAGCTTTGTGAAGATGTTATAGCATTGTTCTCTCATCACAAATATACCTGGAGTTCATCCTTTTTATGTCGTCTCCCTCTGACCCACTCAAAAAACACCTGACATCTTCTTCTTCTTCTTTGGCGTTCTTAGGTCCAGGAATCATCGGCACACATGTTCTTCTGGTTGCTAATGGCTACCTTTTGTTTTTTCCCCCCATTCTGCTGCCTGTAGCTGTCGTGCTAACACCAATCCTGATGAGGGAACACCTGATTGGTAGAAAGTGAGTGTGGTTTTCAATACACACATTATTCTAAAACATTCTAACATTAAAAAAGAGCGTGTTTAATGCTCAATAACAACACACACAATGCCTGATATGATCGTGTCTTTTATCCTTAAAACTGTAAATATTCCATCCTTCATTTTTAAACGGCTGTTGATAAAAAATGAGCCTGAAAATGGCAAATGAGAAGTTGCTTGTGGAGTTTAGTGGCTGAACCATCAGAAGGCGCAGTGCAGACACTCTCTGCTGTGGAGTGGGCGGTGTGGCACTGACCCTCGAGACCGTGGCATATTAGGAGAGGGTGCCAGCTCTCCTCCGGGGCCCGGTGGTGGTGGTGGTGGTGGTGGTGTGTCTTCTTCAGGGCATCTGTGTTGCACCCGGGACAGCCTCCCACATGCTCCCTCGGCCCCTGGAGGAATCGCACAAATGCCACTGGCTCCATGTTCATGTTTTACAATGCACTGCGCTCTTGCAAGTCAATTATCTGATGTAAACGCATGTAGTGTGTTTAAATCCAGAGAGAGGGAACTACATATACTCTTACGGTTTGGGTATTTGGAATCTCCAGTAGTGGCAGTGTTTGAATGGTTAGATTGGAGTCTCTTTTTAATGGAATTTACTTTTGGAATGGATTAAAAAACAATCTCCTGCTGTTCTTCTGCCCTTCGTTGCGTCATTATGTGGGACAAATAAAGTTTATCTTCTCTTATGCATATCAATGACTCTTGCCCCTCCCTTCGCTCTATTTAAAAAAACAACAAACACTGAGAAGCCTGTGCACATTGTTTGAGCCTCTAAATGTAGTTATTTTCTAGTGTCGACATTAAGTGCCTTTGTAACTTGAATTTTGTGACATGCACTGCTGACCACTTGGTCAGGTTACACTTGCAAATGTGTTAAACTTGGTCAAATAAAATAAAATAAAATAAATAAATAGATATAAACATAATTAGATGGATAAATGAATAAATAAATAAGTGACAGTGGCTGACACAGGGGATTAACAGAGGGAAATAGTCGTGGTAAACTGCCACAGAAATCAGCAAATTAATGCTTTATTTATTTAGTTTTCATTATTTAGTTTTTTAAAAGCCTATGTTTTATGATATAATTGTGTACAGTATTTGTTACACTTTAGTGGCTGAATGAACACACACAAACACACACAACACACACAAGTTTAGGACTAAACATACGTGCTCAAAGGTACACACTGCGTAACCTTTCAGGTGTTCGTGTGCACCATGATTTTGTTTGTGGCTTTGTAGAGAAAATTCCACAGTCAACATTAATCTAACGAGACAAACTGAAGCTGAAGCTGGTGCTGAGGCTGAGGCTGAAGCTGGTGCTGAGGCTGAAGCTGAGGCTGAGGCTGAAGCTGGTGCTGAGGCTGAAGATGGTGCTGAGGCTGAGGCTGGTGCTGAGGCTGAGGCTGAAGCTGAGGCTGAGGCTGAAGCTGAGGCTGAAGATGGTGCTGAGGCTGAGGCTGGTGCTGAGGCTGAGGCTGAAGCTGAGGCTGAGGCTGAAGATGGTGCTGAGGCTGAGGCTGGTGCTGAAGCTGAGGCTGAGGCTGAAGCTGGTGCTGAGGCTGAAGCTGAGGCTGAGGCTGGTGCTGAGGCTGAGGCTGAAGCTGGTGCTGAGGCTGAGGCTGAGGCTGAAGCTGAGGCTGGTGCTGAGGCTGAAGCTGAGGCTGAGGCTGAGGCTGAGACTGAGGCTGAGGCTGAGGCTGAGGCTGAAGCTGGTGCTGAGGCTGAGGCTGGTGCTGAGGCTGGTGCTGAAGCTGAGGCTGAAGCTGGTGCTGAGGCTGAGGCTGGTGCTGAGGCTGAGGCTGAAGCTGGTGCTGAGGCTGGTGCTGAGGCTGGTGCTGAGGCTGGTGCTGAGGCTGGTGCTAAGGCTGAGGCTGAGGCTGAAGCTGAAGCTGAAGCTGAAGCTGAAGCTGAAGCTGAGGCTGAGGCTGAGGCTGAGGCTGGTGCTGAGGCTGGTGCTGGTGCTAAGGCTGAGGCTGAGGCTGAGGCTGAAGCTGGTGCTGAGGCTGACGCTGAGGCTGAAGCTGAGGCTGAAGCTGAGACTGAGGCTGGTGCTGAAGCTGAGGCTGGTGCTGAGGCTGAGGCTGAGCCTGAGGCTGAGGCTGAAGCTGAGGCTGAAGCTGAGACTGAGGCTGGTGCTGAAGCTGAGGCTGGTGCTGAGGCTGAGGCTGGTGCTGAGGCTGAGGCTGAAGCTGAGGCTGAGGCTGGTGCTGGTGCTGAGGCTGAAGCTGAAGCTGAGGCTGAGGCTGGTGCTGAGGCTGGTGCTGAGGCTGGTGCTGAGGCTGAAGCTGAGGCTGAGGCTGAAGCTGAAGCTGAGGCTGAGGCTGAAGCTGAAGCTGAAGCTGAGGCTGAGGCTGAAGCTGAGGCTGAAGCTGAGGCTGAGGCTGAAGCTGAGGCTGAGGCTGGTGCTGATGCTGGTGCTGAGGCTGGTGCTGAGGCTGGTGCTGAGGCTGAGGCTGGTGCTGAAGCTGGTGCTGAGGCTGAGGCTGAGGCTGGTGCTGAAGCTGGTGCTGAGGCTGAGGCTGGTGCTGAGGCTGAAGCTGGTGCTGAGGCTGGTGCTGAGGCTGAGGCTGGTGCTGAAGCTGGTGCTGGTGCTGGTGCTGAGGCTGAGGCTGGTGCTGAAGCTGGTGCTGGTGCTGGTGCTGAGGCTGAAGCTGGTGCTGGTGCTGAGGCTGAGGCTGAGGCTGAAGCTGGTGCTGAGGCTGAGGCTGGTGCTGAGGCTGAGGCTGAAGCTGGTGCTGAGGCTGGTGCTGAGGCTGGTGCTGAGGCTGGTGCTGAGGCTGGTGCTAAGGCTGAGGCTGAGGCTGAAGCTGAAGCTGAAGCTGAAGCTGAAGCTGAAGCTGAGGCTGAGGCTGAGGCTGAGGCTGGTGCTGAGGCTGGTGCTGGTGCTAAGGCTGAGGCTGAGGCTGAGGCTGAAGCTGGTGCTGAGGCTGACGCTGAGGCTGAAGCTGAGGCTGAAGCTGAGACTGAGGCTGGTGCTGAAGCTGAGGCTGGTGCTGAGGCTGAGGCTGGTGCTGAGGCTGAGGCTGAGCCTGAGGCTGAGGCTGAAGCTGAGGCTGAAGCTGAGACTGAGGCTGGTGCTGAAGCTGAGGCTGGTGCTGAGGCTGAGGCTGGTGCTGAGGCTGAGGCTGAAGCTGAGGCTGAGGCTGGTGCTGGTGCTGAGGCTGAAGCTGAAGCTGAGGCTGAGGCTGGTGCTGAGGCTGGTGCTGAGGCTGGTGCTGAGGCTGAAGCTGAGGCTGAGGCTGAAGCTGAAGCTGAGGCTGAGGCTGAAGCTGAAGCTGAAGCTGAGGCTGAGGCTGAAGCTGAGGCTGAAGCTGAGGCTGAAGCTGAGGCTGAGGCTGGTGCTGAGGCTGGTGCTGAGGCTGGTGCTGAGGCTGGTGCTGAGGCTGAGGCTGGTGCTGAAGCTGGTGCTGAGGCTGAGGGTGAGGCTGGTGCTGAAGCTGGTGCTGAGGCTGAGGCTGGTGCTGAGGCTGAAGCTGGTGCTGAAGCTGGTGCTGGTGCTGGTGCTGGTGCTGAGGCTGAGGCTGGTGCTGAAGCTGGTGCTGGTGCTGGTGCTGAGGCTGAAGCTGGTGCTGGTGCTGAGGCTGAGGCTGAGGCTGAAGCTGGTGCTGAAGCTGGTGCTGGTGCTGAAGCTGGTGCTGGTGCTGGTGCTGAGGCTGAGGCTGAGGCTGAGGCTGAAGCTGGTGCTGAAGCTGGTGCTGGTGCTGAAGCTGGTGCTGGTGCTGAGGCTGAGGCTGGTGCTGAAGCTGGTGCTGGTGCTGGTGCTGAGGCTGGTGCTGGTGCTGGTGCTGAGGCTGAGGCTGAGGCTGAAGCTGGTGCTGAAGCTGGTGCTGGTGCTGAAGCTGGTGCTGGTGCTGGTGCTGAGGCTGAGGCTGGTGCTGGTGCTGGTGCTGGTGCTGGTGCTGAGGCTGAGGCTGGTGCTGAGGCTGAGGCTGAGGCTGATGTCACCAGTTGCAAATTGTGGAGAGCACATTTTCATACCCTGGACAGGCTCTGGAAACTAATCCAAAGGTGATTAGAATTCCTTTTGGAGAGTTTTAAGATATTTATGTGACACTCATAGAACTGACCACTTACATAAACTTAAAACATGCATAAAACTGTCAAAATGTACAAAAAAAACTGTACTTAAGGTTTGCAGGCAGGAACAAGATTATATTAACTCCACACGTGGCCAAGTCTCTGATAAAACACATACATTTTTCTGCGATTTAACCTGTTTTCCACTAATAACCGGAGCATTAAACGGTGCTTTTGGAAAACTCCGGTTTAAATGTTTGAGTTGGACGAGGATAAACGTCACTATCATTATTGAATTCACGTCACATAATCATGCGTCCTTGTTTATGCCTGACAGTGGACAACATGGATCATCGTTTTGTGGAAGTGACGACGACAAAAGGCTCGCTCTCATTGGACAGATTTGGTCAAACTTTTATGTAAACACTGCCAACTATTGGTCTGAAATGTTTATGACCGCAGTTATACAGGTTTGTGTGGCTGGACATATATCTTAAACGATTATGTGTGAACGCAATACTTTTTACAAACAAAGCGTGGCGGATATACGTGTATAAAACACTCGCCTTTTTGTGTAAATGGCCTCAGTTTGCGTTAAAGAAAAAGAGCTGACAGAACAGTGAGCGAGCTATAGAGACATCAGCCTTCTTCAAACAACACCGCCTTTAATCGCATTCATTACAAACTGAATATTTAATGCTCCTTCCACTGTATATGTCTTTCACGGTGAAAAATAGGACGTTGTGCAAAGTCGAAGCGGCGGTAAAAGCCGGCGACGAAACAGGAAGCTGACAATGACAGATAATGGGAACAAATGAAGACAAGGTGAGAGCAATTTATTAAAAATGATCCGGCGATGATACAAAGACCCAAATCAAACACTCGCTGTCAAAACCAAAACAAATTAGCAAGAACAATATGACGAAAGTTAACCTAATTTTTAAGGCGCCGTCATTTGTTTGGTTTAATATCCTCGCGACGCGTTCGTCATTAGTAAATAAAGACACAGTT
Source organism: Eucyclogobius newberryi (assembly GCF_026437365.1). NCBI lineage: Eukaryota > Metazoa > Chordata > Actinopteri > Gobiiformes > Gobiidae > Eucyclogobius > Eucyclogobius newberryi. Next base: position 7,672,813 of record NW_027316167.1, read on the forward strand.
GGATGGATGACCTTTTCACCAATGTCTCTTAATGCTTGATATTTAAGAAAAAGAGCTGATATTTTTAACAAAAACGCTGCCAGATTAGATAAACACTATGTTAATGAGATCGCTCGCAGGATCGGGATCACCACGCGTGCCCCGGCCACGTGCCCAGACTGTGGCGTCGGGGTGCGGGGGCTCCAGGGGGGGCGCGCCGTCCCAGGAGCAGATTGCGGGTAACTGGTAGCGGGGTTGGCATTAGCTCCGGCAGCAGGGGTGAATTACAAAACAGGATCGGTGGCACGGCTCGGCCCTCAGGCGGCGCAGGGTTAATGCCGCCTGGCCGTGCCCTCGTCTTTCTTGAATTCTTATTGAGCGGTCCCGTGTGTGTGTGTGTGTGCGTGTGTGCGTGTGTGTGTGTGGGGGGGCATGTGTGTGTGTGTGTGTGTGTGTGGGGGGGGGGGGGGGGGGGCATGTGTGTGTGTGGGGGGGGCGTCCTGGCTGATGTGTGACCAGCGGGCATGCAGATGGATGGGAGGAAACGCAGCCCGATGAGCACACGTTGGCACCTCCGGAAAAAAAAGGCAAAAACTAAAATCGTCACAAAGACACACTCTTATACAAACATTACTGATTATATCTATCGGATTCATTTATTGTGACGGTTTATTGAAGATTATAAGGTAAAAAAGCAACACGATTTATTTCCCTCTTGTTTTGATTGATTAAAAAACATTTTTTTTTGATTTTTCTTGTTAAAAATAAATAATGATGCGGCTTTCAATGCGAATTTTATGAGCAAAACTGGACAAAAAACTGTCAAACTTGTTCCTCTAAAGTCCATTTACTGACAGACGATTGGCTGAAATGATTTGTTATGGATTTGATTCAAACTGTATTCATTGCATTGTGTCATTAATATTATTTTGTACTATAATAATAGTTCAGTAATACAGATCAGATCAAGACAACTGTTATATTAATATGAAATACTTCTAACATTGTTTTATTATTTATTCATTTACCTATACTTGCATATTTATTAGACACTGCAAACGGCACCGACCGCTTTTGTCAATCATATATAATAATAATATTTCTACTAATAATAATGTTATATAAGGTCAAGCTGCAAAGCATTTCTAAATATTTATTAATGATAAATTCATCCTTGACAAAAAAAAAGACTTACTTGAAAAGTTAAGGATTATTAAACATTATTAACACTTTGTATCCATGTCTTATTATAAAGTTTTGTAAAGAGAAGAATAAATGAATATATTTTTCATACTTAAAACCACATTCAAAACATCAAATCATTTCAGAAAAAAGGTAATAAAGACAAACAAAAGTCATAAAGACCATTTCAGTCGATTAGGTTAGAACCGAGTTTACTAAATTCCCTTTGCAATTCACTAATTCACTAGTTTTACTTCTTCTACAGCTTCTAAACTCACTTTTATCTAACCTGATTTACCTGATTTCAGCATTTCCTGTATTCCGTCTGTGGAATAAAACACCTTTTTCTTCATTCCCTTCTCGTTCTGTTTGTACTCTTAATCGCCGACATCAATCACTAATATGTATCACGCAAAAACAGCCCAAATGATTCCATCCCGTCACTAAAGAATCACAATCTGGATACGGCTAATCAGAGTAATCTTTACAATTATCCTTCAAAATCATACGAATTAACACGAACTGCTCTGTAAAAAAAAAGAAAGAAAAAACCCGCTAAATGATTTCAACTGCGTGATGAAGAGCTGTTTGTTTTTGCATTTTGGGATAGATTATATTACCTGTCTGATCTGGCACTGCAAATCATCCACTCAGGTGACTAATGCCGCCGCGATTAAATCAACTTAGCTCACGCCCGTAAACCGCCAGATTCTGCGCGCGCGACCGGCCCGTTATTTACCGCCGCGCGAAAAACCAGCTCTTTAACTCATTTGAGCAGCTTTATTTTCGTATTCCCCCCCAAATTAATTTAGACTTTTAGTGAAATATTATCTGGCGCGATGCTTAATTGCCCGCGCGCCAAGAACACGTGCGACGCCAACAGAGAAACACTTGACCTAGCTAGGAGATTATGTAGGCTAACGGCTACGGTCGAATCAATCTTCTCGCAAGTCGCGGGTTAAGGATCGCAAACTTTTTTTTCTTCTTTCCCTCGCCGCCGCTGCTTGCTCGCGTACGACTGCAAAACGACTTTCCCTCCACCTCGTCTCCGCCCGTTCTCCTTCCCGTTCGCCGTTTGTTTGTTGTCTGATTGTCGCGGCGCCTTTAAGAGAGCAGTGCGCTCGCGACTCCGGGCCTAATGTCATTACTCCGTACAAACTTGGTGTGACAGAGGCAGGAGGCGCCCACAGATTGATGACATTTTATTGTTATTGCGGCTCCACTATTAACTGTTCTCCACTCCGGTTTGTGCTGCTGAGGGCTCCTACCTAGAGATAGAAGAGGGGGGGACGACAGAGTGAGAGAGCGAAAACACAAAAACGGCAAATTGAACACATCGGCGCTCTTGATACATAGAAAAATGATTAATTTAAGTATAAAATTGCTATTTTGATGTTGATTTCTTTCCCTCCTTCCCTCGGTCTCGCTGCTATCGTGTCAGGGATGCGGCATACATCACATGGCAGCCAGAGAAATATTTAATTTGTGTTGCAGTGTTTGCCTATATAAATGGCCCCTGTTTTAACAGCAGATGCTCGGCTTTAAACAGCACACTATTAAGAGGCAATGACATAATTAAGTCTAAGGCATGCACCATTGTGTGATTCAAATGGTTACAAGAAATGGATTAGAATTGGGAGCCTCGAATTTGATTTGGTAAAAAAAAAAAAAAAATTATAAATTAAACTATTGACTAGATTTGCGCGTTTGGTGAAACGTTTTTTATGTCCCGACCGTCATTATTCGCACAACGCGCTACATTTCGAATACATACAGGGATTAACAAAAAACATGGCAGCACTTAAAATAATCTGCCGTAATCTTATTTATTTGCGCGGCGCTGCACGTTATGAATGAAAAGAACCATTTACCAGTTAAAAAGGAGACAATGCTTAGTATTCCGGTGGAGCCGGCGAATCGCAGTCCTCAGCACATTTCAGCTATTGTGAGCCAACGACAAGAGGATACAGCGTTAGATATGCAAAATGTATTTTTATTTTATTGTAACACTGTAGATAAAATATATTACCCCAATTGAGCCTCGAGACAAGTAATGTTCAAGAAAGGAACCATAGATTTATGAGGGACAATGGTCGGGACGAAGGGATCTGAAGGGAGACTTTGTGTTGGAGGAATACTTTATTCTCTGGACTATAAGTCGCACCTTTTTTCATAGTTTTGGCCGGGGTGCGACTTATACTCCGGAGCGACTTATACGTGATATTACTCGTTATTTTCACACTGACAACCACAAGAGGGCGCTCTAGGCTCTAAGCGACGCAGAAGAAGAATCTGCTCTTCCTCTTCCTCTGGAGTTTGTGGAGTTGTTTAGAAGTGACACAGAGGAAGAAGAATTCAATGGATTTAGTGATTCGGGGTAAAACTGATGCTTTGCTAAACTTGTTAGCATGTTCTTTATGCTATAGTTATCTGAATAACTGTTCATATGTTACGTTAACATACCAGACACTTACCACAGTTCTGTCTGTGCCTCATGTAGCTGAAGGTGTTAGCGTTAGCATACGTACACTTATTCACCATGTTCTCTAATGTCTTATTATTTTAAACTGCATTTCAAGATTAAATGTCTGTTCTTGGTCTTGGATTTTATCAAATAAATTGCCCCCAAAAATGTGACTTATCCTCCAGTGCGACTTATATATGTTTTTTTTTATTCTCTTTTATGCATTTTTGGCTGGTGCGACTTATACTCAGGAAAATACGGTAAATATCCAGCCAGGAATTTCACAATATCACGTTTTGACACATGATATATACGATTTGTTTGTCCCTCGAGTGTGGACTGATTTGGAGAAGCGAGTGCACACGTAATGCTGCTCCCATAGCTTGGAACACTCTTCAAACTGAGCCAAAACTTACAAACTGTGCTTTTAAATGTATTTTTAGTTTTTGTTTTCTACAATATGTTCTTATTCTATTTCTATTCTATTCTACTTTTATGGTTGTGATAATTGTGAGAGGAAACGTCACAATTACATGTATAATGTATATGTACAATTATATATCACTTTTATTGATCGACGGTAAAATCCTCAAAATAAACAAAAATACATGCGTAGGCTTAGAGTTTTCAGTATTTCATGGATTCAAATGGATTAATTACATCTTAGAAATAGTCACGATGACATGTTTTGTCCTTACGATTGTGTCACGACCTGAATAATTATCGATAAGCCGACTTTGCACACTAAATCGTGCTCTTACCCTGCGATTATTGACGGCAACATCATCACTAAGCATCAGCAAAACTATTCACTTTTATCGACCAACCGCAAAATCCTAAATAATTTTCTTTTATTCCAAGTGTCTGACGCATAAACCGCTCCCCTCCAGCATGAGACCGGCTTTATGAACTAAAACTGTCTGGATGATGAAGTTATTGTTACAAAAACGGACAAAAAAAACCTTACAATGACGTCTAAAATAGTCACGATCGTTACTTTTTCTTTGTTGTTTTCTCGAATAATCAAAATTCACGATTGTCAATGAGCCTAAACATTCTGACTTCTCTTTACCAAACTGATATAACTGACAAATGGTCAAACATAAAGTGAAATGGGCTGTTAATTGTCCTGAAACATGGATTATTGCATAAACCGTGGATAAAAAAAAGCTCCCAAAACGTCACTGTCGACTTCTTTTCCAGCTCGCTCGCTCCAAATCCAACTCTGACACCGATAAGGGCCCGTTTCATCCTTAACTTTTAACATCAAGCATCAAAGCCACCCCAGCGCGGGAAAACAACGCCATTTCCTCTCCACGTTTTACCGGTTTCTGATTAGAAAACACTGCGACTCTTTACTCGGATAGCTTTGTCGCTATCTATTCATCTCCTCCTGTTCATTTGCAGCACACTCGCCGCGTCCAACCCTCTCCAGCAGCCTCGGCGCACATTGACCCTATTCGTGTAATTACAGCAAGGTTAATTCACACTCTGTGGATCAACAAAGGTGGGAGTGATGAAGAAGAAGGGGCGCGCGAAGAAATGAGCGGGAGGAAGTGGGAACCGCGAGTCAAATAGAGGACAACGCACCGTGCACCAAATTAAAACCCAAAAAATCCTCCTGTAACTCTCAGACAGCTTGTGCGCCGGCAAATAAAAGAGACTATTTCCTCATAAGGTTGTTTATTGCTCTTCAACTTCATTTAAAGAAAACTCGTCCGCACTTAAACCCTGTTAAAGACGGGCTCCTCTTAATGGGAGGCGCAGTAAAGCACAAGGCAAGAGGACGGGAAGCTTTACAGTGGAGAGCAATCTGCTGTGTGGTCATGCTGTTAAAGTAGTGCACGCTCCGTTCATCCACGCACACGAGAGCAGCAACAAATATTGTAATATATTATCTCTGTCTCTCTATCTCTATCTATATCTATCTATATTTATCTATCTCTCTATCTATATTTATCCATCTATCTATATTTATCTATACATCTATTTATCTATCTATTTATCTATCTATATATCTATCTATATATCTATTTATCCATCTATACATCTATTTATCTATTTATCCATCTATTTATCTATCTATATATCTATTTATCCATCTATATATCTATTTATCTATCTATATATCTATTTATCCATCTATACATCTATTTATCTATCTATATATCTATTTATCTATTTATCCATCTATTTATCTATCTATATATCTATTTATCCATCTATATATCTATTTATCTATCTACATATCTATTTATCTATCTATATATCTATTTATCCATCTATATATCTATTTATCTATCTATATATCTATTTATCCATCTATACATCTATTTATCTATCTATATATCTATTTATCTATCTATTTATCTATCTATATATCTATTTATCCATCTATATATCTATTTATCCATCTATACATCTATTTATCTATCTATTTATCTATCTATATATCTATTTATCCATCTATATATATCTATTTATCTATCTATACATCTATTTATCTATCTATATATATATATATATAATGAAAAATGAAAAAGGCTGATTTTTTTACATGATTTTCCTTATTCAGTCTAAATCAGCCTCGATTTAATCTTGGCTTTGTCTTTGTTTTTATTTTGACAGTTTGAGACATTAAAAGCATAAACATATATATTTTAATAAAACTCTCAAAATGTCAAATATCACAATAACATCGACATTGCAACACTTAACATTCACGTCGCACTAAGTTCCAATATCTTACTTACTGTCTTACTTCACACATAAACCCCCAAATTGTCCAAGATTTGAACCAGAAACCTTTTTACTGTGAGGCACTAACCACTCTGCCACAGTTTCATACGTCATGTCATATCTTTTTACATTTTGAGTGACGTTTTTCAAATGATGCTAAATTAGAACACGTTGACAATTGAAGTAAATGATCTAAACAACGGAACTATCTTTTATTCAGATAAATCTGGACACAGTGTTTATGGATTGCATTTATCCATATTACAAATCTCAGATCAAGAACTGAAACGCCGCATTAATCTTTTATAATCTCGTTGCCTTGTCCAGTGGAACAATGGGAACGAAGAGCCACATTTTAGCGTTAAAAGGGACAAAAGGAGATGATCCCGGACGAGCCGCCAAATAAGTCCACAGCAAATGTCATTCAAGGGCTCCAAACTTCCAACAAGCGCCGCGTCTGTCTCTGAATGACTTTGTTAGTATTAGTCTCATAGTATTAGTATAGAAGATTCTAGAAGGCCTATTGTTTAACACTGAGCTCAGAATTCTATAGTGGAATGTACTGTTTTTATTGTTCTGCTTTATGGTCCATGTCTCTGTAAATACTGGGTCTTTTCTGTTAAAACTAAACAAACGTGAAATAACTGCCATTATTTCACTCCAAAGAGTTGTCACTTTAAACCATGAGATTATAATTGCAGTTTTGTGGAGCCAATCAAAAACAAATAATGATAAAGTGCAACGTTTGTAGATTTTTTATTTGGATATTTCTTTCAAAAACTGTAAATCAAATGTGTAAAGCAGGTTAGACGACACGTGTCTGTATTTTAATGATTTGACTAGAATTTGTTACTAACTTTCCCCAATTTTGTTGAAGATTATAACGTTACTTCCTGGCTGGACATGAGCAGCAGTAAAGGTTACCTAGCAACCTCAATGTTAATAAGGATCCAAACTCCATACAAAACAAAATAGTTGTGATTTGACAAATAATAATGCCTGGTAACACCTTTATTTTCTTAAAACTTAAAACTTCTTCTGTGGTGTTTTATGGCGGTTGGTCTCTTCTTTCATTGTTCCTGTTTTTTCAATGGAACGTCGCCTAATGATGACATCACAGAGGGATTTTAGAACTCGACATCCTGTACTTTAAAAAACAAACAAAACCACCTTCACCGCCTGGAATATGACGGATGCAAAACAATGATTGGTTAAAGTCATAATTAGTCAAACATCAAAACCACATGCGTCATGTGTATTTTAAGCTATCGCCATCACCATCTGAGATTATGACATGTTCAAACACAACAACACAACCTCTTATCTGCAGTAAAAACACTCGTCAGGATTTCTGAGCAGGCTATTTACGTCAAAGTGACAATCGTATGGGAAGTGCGTGCGCTTCTCCTCAGCCGCCACCAGAGTGCACCTGCCATGTTCCATCATCCCCTCTTTAACCGCCTGAGTGGCATTGTTGCCGTGGCATCTGGTCGCCACCGCCACCCGCAGACTGGCACCGGTCCACCAGGCTGATCAGGATTGGCACGCGCTGATGACATCATCATTGTTCATCAGCGAGCGGCGCTGTTACAGTGTGCGGCGCGTCTTTGACCTGGCAGGAGGGGTTTCCTGCGCCGTGATGCAGGGGCTAAACGCTGTGATGAGCCCACTGTGACCTGCAGTCCATCACCGGGACAACAATAGACCTCTTCATGTCGTTGCAGAAGAGCTCGAACGCAAACACAGGATATTTGGAAGAAATATCCAAATGTTTAGAAAAGATGGAATAATCATTTTTAAAAGAATTGGCTTTTGAAAACACTGCGATACAAAGAGTACGTTTTTAAAGGGCATTTATCTTGTATCAGTGTTCAGGAGAGTTGCACATGAAGTGGAACAAAACAGATTGTAAATTGAGATACATACAACGTAATAGGCTGTAAGCTAGGTTCTAACTGATACTGATTAAAATGTAATTAAAATATCTTCATTTGACCTCTAATTTCTCATCAGGTATCGCCTGAGATACACAGTCTATACGCAGACAAAAGTCACATTATTATCTGACTTCTGGACCTTTTAAGATCTTTCAATGACCTAAATTAGAACGACCGTGATCAGAAAGAAATGAGGTGTTTTTGCTGTTCACGTATCGTTTTAATAATTCAGATTTTGAGTGCGATATCCCTGTTGCAAAGAGGGCAGTGATATTGCCTGAAGTATGGTCAAAAACAACATCCTACAGCCACTGCAGCCGAGCGAACAGAACATGTTCTCTTCCATTCCAAACGGCTTCTTCACGCTACATTTTCCTTCATATCCTCAGTGTAAATATGATACCCGTGCTTCTCTTTTACCACTGCGCACAGGACTTTTTGGAGCAATACATTCGCACAGTCAAATACATTAGTTACCGTGGGCTGACTTTTGGCTTGGTGGATGTCAGGCTGCGCTCCTAACGCTGCGCTCTTAAAGCCTAAACCTAGCCCTTGGATAAGTTTAGTTAATTGGGTTGTTAGCCAGTTGCGCGGCGGGCCCGTTCTTACCTCACACATACATTACCGTGAAGTTAATGCCAGCGCAGGTGTTTCACCCGGGCACCTGCGTTTCATTATGGACGACTTGTTTGAGATGCATAAAACCTCTCTGCTCGGTGAAGATGGCGGTGTGTCTGCTTTCTGTTGGGTTACGCTGCTTTCTGTTGGGTTACGCTGCTTTCTGTTGGGTTACGCTGCTTTCTGTTGGGTTACGCTGCTTTCTGTTGGGTTACGCTGCCCGGACGCGTTTTCAACCCGTTTCCTGTCAGGCCAAGGTCGCGTGTCACCTCCAAAAAACATATATAAGTCGCACTAGAGTATAAGTCGCATTTTTGGAGAAATGTATTTGACAAAATCCAAGACCAAGAACAGACTTTTCATCTTGAAATGCAGTTTAAAATAATAACAGATGAGAGAACATGGTGAATAGGTGTACGTATGCTAACGCTAACACCTTCAGCTACATGAGGCACAGACAGAACTGTGGTAAGTGTCTGGTATGTTAACGTAACATATGAACAGTTATTCAGATAACTATAACATAAAGAACATGCTAACAAGTTTACCAAAGCATCAGTTTTACCCCAAATCACTAAATCCATTGAATTCTTCTTCCTCTGTGTCACTTCTAAACAACTCCACAAACTCCAGAGGAAGAGGAAGTGCAGATTCTTCTTCTGCGTCGCTTAGAGCCTAGAGCGCCCTCTTGTGGTTGTCAGTGCGAAAATCATGAATAATATCACACATAAGTCGCACCCCGGCCAAATTATGAAAAAAGGTGCGATTTATAGTCCAGAAAATACGGTAATTACAATACAGGATAAGACGACTGTAACGAATATGGCAGAACTCTTTTGAGCTTTCAGTCACTGTTTTAACCGCATAATAAAACGTAGCTAGAGCGGTCTGGTGCTGTTCACGTTCCCCGCGTTCCTCCAGTCCGGACTAACTAGCATTCTAAGTCGTTCTCTCTAAGGTTCCTTGTCTTACTGTTGTCCCGTTAATAAGTATCAATTCATTGTTTTTAACTCGTACAAACTACTTTCAATATGTCGTCAGATACAGGTGGTGCCTTGTGTAACTGCTAAAGGAAATACCAAGGTCGTAGTGTAAAGAGTGGCCTGACAAAACTCAAAATACATAATATAGGTTATTTATCACCAAACCAATACTCAGATAATCTATACTAAAACTGGCATTGAAACAAAATACTAATTACCCTCATTATCATGTGTTTTGGGACTGATCCTTAGATCGATTCCTTGGTGGTAATGGGCATTTCTCTGTGGAGTTTGCATGTTCTCACTGTGTCTACATATGTTTTCCCTTACCACTAAAAGCATGTACAATAGGCTCCATCTCAGTGGGACTTTCCTGGTAAAATACAGGTCAATATGCAGGATTACACGTTTAAATGTCTTGTGCTACCTGTGTATATTCACTCTGATTTTAATATTGATATAAAACTGTCACTGACGCATCTTTCAAAGTCAAACCAAAAACCCTGATTTATCCCTTGAACTCTTTCCGTTTCTTACCTTAACATGTTCTATCCCTCTTGAAAAACAAACCTGCATTTCCAGTATTAACTACATCTCGTTCGTGCCATAATTGTCAATGTAAAATACCATTTCCCCCTTTTTTTTTCCCAAGGTGTATTCCATTTATTCATATCGCGGTCATTATTTATACCCAGTAGTGCTCCGTTGGCAGCAGCGGTGTAAGCGAGTAGCGTTGAAATTGTTGTTGGCCGTTCGTCAGATTCGCCTAATGGTGATGACCACGAATTTATGGCTCTCGAGTCTTTGCAGATGATGATAAACAGAGCAGCCGATGGCTCACTTTGCGCCCGTCCAATCTGTGTAAATTCAAGCACAATCTGTGGACTTCTCCGAGTACGAGCGTGTCATCCCGTCTCCAAAGTTTGTCTGACTCACCGGACCAAGTATGGCGGGATCCGTGAGCCGGCGAGCCAACTATTCCTCCGGTTGGCATCGGAGTTACTGTTTCTCTCTGGTTAAAAGATCTAACGTGGTGCCAATTTTTTTTCCCTTCTTCTCCTCCTCTTTGCCTCATACACTCAAATGTACTGTACGAGGAGTTAATGAATCGCATGTTTAAAGATCTGGCCTCGAGTCAAGACCACTAATAGTACAAAGTATAGCGAGATGGGTGTCGTCTCGTTTCGATGCCGGTTTAGACTCTCTCATTAAAATGTTCAACTCAAATAAACAACCCGCGCTTATTATTAATTCTTTGATTCGTTTAAAGTGTCTGTACCCAATTTTTGCCCATGTAGTTCAGCATTTCTCCCCCTTCAGTGCAGATACCGTACTTTCCTTTTTTCATGGTTTTGGCCGGGGTGCAACTTATACTTATATTTATACTCATATACTTATACTCCAGAGCGACTTATATGTGATATTATCTGTTATTTTCACACTTGCAACCACATTTCATACTCCAGTGCAACTTATATATGTTTTTTTCTTCTCTATTATGTATCTTTTGGCTGGTGCGACTTATACTCCTGAAAATATGGTATATTGTAAAAGCAGCTCTTATATAGTTTAAAACTGTACTGCCTGCATGTGCTCGTCCATGAACCAGGAAGTGCGCTGTTAGCATGCTAGCTGCCGTTAGCTTTACGGCGACTCCAAAACCCGGCTCTGACTTCTGACAGTTGTGAAATGCGCTACAAACTGATAAAAATGCACCAATTGTCAACACAGATATGTATTTTCTTTTGTGATGAACTACTTTGGTTTTCCCAAAGTAAAAATCGGGTACAGTGCCTTTAATTTTGACAGTAAGAGAATTGAATCAAAGAGCAAAAATCTATTGATCCCGATTGGCCGCGTGTTGCTGAGAAAATGCATTAAATTAGTTATTTTAGTACATTTTGGGCGAGTGGTGAGACTAATCTGAATGTTCAATGTCACAATATACAATAGTGGTCAGATGCTTTCATACTGAATTTTCTGGACTATAAGTCACACCTTTTTTCATAGTTTTGGCCGGGGTGCAACTTATACTTATTTATACTTATATACTTACACTCCAGAGCGACTTATATGTGATATTATTTGTTATTTTCACACTTGACTTATACTCCGAAAAATAGGGTGTGTTTTTAAAATGGTCTATTAACTAAGCAGTGATGTCTAATGTCTAATTAACCTTCACAGACAATTCAAATAATAGTAATTGAAACATGGATTGAAGTCACTAAGTCACTATTAAAGGTGCATTATGTCACTTTTCTGTGGTCCATCACCTGCTTGTGTGTGCTGCTTATTTACCTGTAACAATCCACAGTATGACATCACACATCTTTCTCATTGAAGTGTTTCCATCGCTTAAAACGCAACAGAAAAAACACATTTAATTGTTGTCATAATGTGATATGGATTTTTGTCCCCGCTCCGACAATTACAGCTTACATCGTCGAGCCTTGAAATCATGACAAATGTTTACTTTTAACCAATTTGTACGGAATGTGGCAAACGCTAACCCTACTATTGTCTGAATTTAGTTTTTTAGGCGGCGGACAAAAGCCGTATTGGCCACGCTCGGCTCCGTCAGACGCGCACAATCCGTTCATCTGCCACACACATGACCCGCCCCCGTATCGTCCCCATCATCTCCTCCACGCGCTTTGTCTTCAAACAGCATTACAAAAAACCCAACCATTCTCGCACCTTAATATTTGCACTTTTCAACAAATACTTCATATCTATACATCTGTCCCCCACCTTATCGCCCGCTATATTCTCCCGCGCGGCGCCGCAAACAAGCCAATTTCCTCACAGGGATCATTAAAGTCTGATCTTATCTAATCAAATCTGGGGGTTTATTTGCTGTGGAAAATGCGAAAAGTTTGCCGCCGCACCTCTGAGCGTTTGTGCACAGAATTAGCAGCGAGTTTTCATTCGTTCTCGCGTCTCTGGATGGTTCCCGACCCGTCCGCTCTCCCCCCCCGCCGACCGCATAGCTGTCAGGTAGCTAATCCTACAAGGGCGCCGGTATATGAATGATGCGGGAAAGTTACAAAGTTTGCCGTCGCGGACAATGAGAGGGTTTTCGGCGGGAAAAGCGGGAGACGGATGGACAGAAGGGGCGAGAGGCGCGGACTAAGTGACGGCAGAGGCCAGGGACACAGTTGATGGGATTTTAGAAATCTATGAGGCTGATGATGAATGTTTGAAATAGGTTTGTCTGCCCATTGAAAAGCCATTTGTTTTCATTAGTTCCCAATGCTAGGGTGGATCTGCAGAGGGGAAGGGGGTGGGGGGTTGGAGCAGGGTGGGGGTGTTATGCCGGGGATGGTCATTATGGGATGTATGATGCCAGCTAAAGGAATTAGCGCACAGCTGCAGTGGTCCTTGAACCCAGGCTTTGATGGATTTGGATTCAGAGTAAAGTTATGTGGATCAAGAAGTAACATTTGTTTGGCGTGAAAACAAAGACGAGAGAATGATGCACGACTGTAGCGTTTGCCTCGCACTGTAATTTGATTTATGTGTTAATTTTTGATCGTGTCAGGCTCAAAAAAAACAAGGTTCACCGCTCATCAGTCAGTATAAGAATAGAGTCTAAAGAATAAAGAATGAAGTCTAAGACGTACAACTACCAGTAGGTGGCGGTAATGTAACACTTGGATAACAACCGCCAGAAAACACAGAAGAAGAAGAAGTATCACCGAGTACTTTTGAGTGTGTGTTTTTTTAATTGGACGGGACGTGAAATTGGGATAAGACATGCAGCAAATCATCAGACCCGGATTCGAACTCACGACGCATTCAAAGTTATATTGCGATGGATTCATGCATATCGGAATAATATTGTAATGTAATGCAATTGAGGCTCGAGTGCCGTGACGATTGCTGTTTTCACCTATCCCTTATCCCTGCCCACATTCCTGTAACAAGTTGCGATCATTTGAAAAATCAAGACTCAGGGTCATACACAGGATTAGAAAAAAATGCTCTGTTTTCTTCCATTAATTAAAAATAAGAACATGTAAAGGAAAATCTGCTGACGAAGAGGCGGGGCTTATCAGTTCTGCAGCGTGTTGAACATAAAGTCTGTGAAAGCATTTCTATTGACAAGCCGTTTCAAGTCAGCGTTGTATTTGACCTAATGTAAAACGGTGATCTACGTACGTGCTTAATACCAGAAAAAATATGGGTTTGGGTTATATGTTGCTACATTTATGCACAGTTATTGGTGATGTGGAACCTGAACCAGTTGCCTATGCTAGTATTAGCGTAGTTCCCCCGTCCATAGAAACGGGGGAACATAGGTACGCACCCGTCTTTTTAATGAGCTTTGGGTAATGACCGAAAGGACAAAATTGCGGATACAAGCGGTTGAAAAGAGTTTCCTCCAGAGGGTGGCTGGACGCTCCCTTAGAGATAGGGTGAGGAGCTCAAAGTAGAGCCGCTGCTCCTCTAGCTGAGGTGGCTCGGGCACTTGTTCCGGATGTTTCCTGGAGGTGTTTCGGCATGTCCCAAGGGGAAGACCCAGGACACGTTGGAGGGACTATGTCTCTCGGCTGTCCTGGGAACGCCCCGGAGGAGTTGGAGGAAGTGTCTGGGGAGGGGGAAGTCTGGGAGTCCCTGCTCAGACTGCTGCCCCGGACAGACTGCTGTGGACGAGTAGCACTCATGGAGAGTTCTCTTTGTTGTCCAATAGCATTTAGGTTTGAGGTCGGATGTAGCGCATACAGGTGTTGAAGTTGTGTCTTTCAGCCGTTATTTACTCTAAACACTACAAGTATTTTAGTACTGGCATGACTTATCCAGCTCTGAAACTTAAACGACTGAATGTTCTCCCCTCCAGCCGCTCCTGGTGAGGATCGGTCAGCGGGAAAGATTGTGGTTGGAACGAAATGCCAAAATAGAGAGGATTAGTGTCATTTCTATTCTCCGTTGACTTGCCTTTCAAACCGAGTCGGATCCTTCTCCAACCGACGTGCCGATTGTAAGTGCAGTCAGAGGCTAAACATGCAGTAATGTGAACCACAGAGCTTCCATTACACTTTCATGCAGTGAAAAGAGGATGGCTCAATAACCCACTCTGCAGCTGCACTTAAACCTTTTCACTTTACCACTCTTTATATCCTTTTGGTTACATTTGTGTCAGGAGCTTCCGTATTACAGAGTGGACTGAAGTCGCACTTGAATTTGTTATTTTGATTGAATTGCATTTTTTAAATTGTGTCTTAAAGATTGTCTTGAGTAGCAGAGTAATTAAGGATAGTGGCAGATGCAGACCATTCCGAACTTGAGGCTTGTTTCTACAAAAATCTTTATGCAATAATCCCAAATAAATTAGGTCATTTATCTACTGTATTTTCTGGACTATAAGTCGCATTTTTTGGGGGAAATGTATTTGATAAAATCCAAGACCAAGAACAGACATTTAATCTTGAAATGCAGTTTAGAATAATAACAGATGAGAGAACATGGTGAATAGGTGTACGTATGCTAACGCTAACACCTTCAGCTACATGAGGCACAGACAGAACTGTGGTAAGTGTCTGGTATGTTAACGTAACATATGAACAGTTATTCAGATAACTATAGCATAAAGAACATGCTAACAAGTTTATCAAAGCATCAGTTTTACCCCAAATCACTAAATCCATTGAATTCTTCTTCCTCTGTGTCACTTCTAAACAACTCCACAAACTCCAGAGGAAGAGGAAGTGCAGATTCTTCTTCTGCGTCACTTAGAGCCTACAGCGCCCTCTTGTGGTCAGTGTAAAAATAATGAATAAGGAGAATAAGTCGCGAAAAAAGCGACTTATAATCCGGAAAATACGGTACATAAATAAACAAAGAGTAACTTGTAACTTTTAAATCAAATGAATCAAAGTCATTTCAAAGTGCTCAGAATAATACCATACATATGTGTTCTGGAGCACAAACAAAGACAATCTCGCCGAGTACCTCAAGGATTGTGATGCAGAAAAGCAACTCCAACATAATTCCAATTTCAATTTATTTTTGTAACGCCCAAAATCACAACAGCAGTTTCCTCGAGGCAACTAAAAAACAGATTAAACAATGTTCATAGGGACTTGGCAATGTCCCAGCATCCCGTGTCCTGAGACAAATGTCCCAGTGTCCCCTGTCCTCAGACCCTCCTTCTCGGCCAGGAAAAACTACAAAACCTTTTTGGGAAAAAGTAGAGGAGTTCCACAGTGAAGGAGAGATCTGACTCTCTCTGACGGACACGAGAGAAACAGTAGAGCTGGAACCATTCAGTTCTTCCAGACAGATGAAGAACTGTTCATCTGGAGTAGAGACCGTTCATCTGGAGTAGAGAGCGTTCATCTCGAGTAGAGAGCGTTCATCTGGAGTAGAGACCGTTCATCCGGAGTAGAGAGCGTTCATCTGGAGTAGAGAGCGTTCATCTGGAGTAGAGACCGTTCATCTGGAGTAGAGAGCGTTCATCTGGAGTAGAGACCGTTCATCTGGAGTAGAGACCGTTCATCTGGAGTAGAGACGTTCATCTGGAGTAGAGAGCGTTCATCTGGAGTAGAGAGCATTCATCTGTAGTAGAGAGCGTTCATCTGGAGTAGAGAGCGTTCATCTGGAGTAGAGACGTTCATCTGGAGTAGAGACGTTCATCTGGAGTAGAGAGCGTTCATCTGGAGTAGAGAGCATTCATCTGTAGTAGAGAGCGTTCATCTGGAGTAGAGAGCGTTCATATGGAGTAGAGAGCATTCATATGGAGTAGAGAGCGTTCATCTGGAGTAGAGAGCGTTCATCTGGAGTAGAGAGCGTTCATCTGGAGTAGAGAGCGTTCATCTGGAGTAGAGAGCGTTCATCTGGAGTAGAGACGTTCATCTGGAGTAGAGACGTTCATCTGGAGTAGAGAGCGTTCATCTGGAGTAGAGAGCGTTCATCTGTAGTAGAGAGCGTTCATCTGGAGTAGAGAGCGTTCATATGGAGTAGAGAGCATTCATCTGGAGTAGAGAGCGTTCATCTGGAGTAGAGAGCGTTCATCTCGAGTAGAGAGCGTTCATCTGGAGTAGAGACCGTTCATCCGGAGTAGAGACCGTTCATCTGGAGTAGAGAGCGTTCATCTGGAGTAGAGACCGTTCATCTGGAGTAGAGAGCGTTCATCTGGAGTAGAGACCGTTCATCTGGAGTAGAGACCGTTCATCTGGAGTAGAGACGTTCATCTGGAGTAGAGAGCGTTCATCTGGAGTAGAGAGCATTCATCTGTAGTAGAGAGCGTTCATCTGGAGTAGAGAGCCTTCATCTGGAGTAGAGACGTTCATCTGGAGTAGAGACGTTCATCTGGAGTAGAGAGCGTTCATCTGGAGTAGAGAGCATTCATCTGTAGTAGAGAGCGTTCATCTGGAGTAGAGAGCGTTCATATGGAGTAGAGAGCATTCATATGGAGTAGAGAGCGTTCATCTGGAGTAGAGAGCGTTCATCTGGAGTAGAGAGCGTTCATCTGGAGTAGAGAGCGTTCATATGGAGTAGAGAGCATTCATCTGGAGTAGAGAGCGTTCATCTGGAGTAGAGAGCGTTCATATGGAGTAGAGAGCGTTCATATGGAGTAGAGAGCGTTCATCTGGAGTAGAGAGCGTTCATCTGGAGTAGAGAGCGTTCATCTGGAGTAGAGAGCGTTCATCTGGAGTAGAGACGTTCATATGGAGTAGAGAGCGTTCATCTGGAGTAGAGAGCGTTCATCTGGAGTAGAGAGCGTTCATATGGAGTAGAGAGCGTTCATCTGGAGTAGAGAGCGTTCATCTGGAGTAGAGGCAGTTCATCTGGAGTAGAGAGCATTCATCTGGAGTAGAGAGTGTTCATCTGGAGTAGAGAGCGTTCATCTGGAGTAGAGAGCGTTCATCTGGAGTAGAGGCAGTTCATCTGGAGTAGAGGCAGTTCATCTGGAGAAGAGAGCATTCATCTGGAGTAGAGACGTTCATCTCGAGTAGAGAGCATTCATCTGGAGTAGAGAGCGTTCATCTGGAGTAGAGAGCGTTCATATGGAGTAGAGAGTGTTCATCTGGAGTAGAGAGCGTTCATCTGGAGTAGAGACTGTTCATCTGGAGTAGAGAGCGTTCATCTGGAGTAGAGAGTGTTCATCTGGAGTAGAGACTGTTCATCTGGAGTAGAGAGCGTTCATCTGGAGTAGAGAGCGTTCATCTGGAGTAGAGGGCATTCATCTGGAGTAGAGACCGTTCATCTGGAGTAGAGACTGTTCATCTGGAGTAGAGAGCGTTCATCTGGAGTAGAGACCGTTCATCTGGAGTAGAGACGTTCATCTGGAGTAGAGACGTTCATCTGGAGTAGAGAGCGTTCATCTGGAGTAGAGAGCATTCATCTGGAGTAGAGAGCGTTCATCTGGAGTAGAGAGCGTTCATATGGAGTAGAGAGCGTTCATATGGAGTAGAGAGCATTCATCTGGAGTAGAGAGCGTTCATCTGGAGTAGAGAGCGTTCATATGGAGTAGAGAGCGTTCATCTGGAGTAGAGAGCGTTCATCTGGAGTAGAGAGCGTTCATCTGGAGTAGAGAGCGTTCATATGGAGTAGAGAGTGTTCATCTGGAGTAGAGACGTTCATCTGGAGTAGAGAGCGTTCATCTGGAGAAGAGAGCGTTCATCTGGAGTAGAGACGTTCATCTGGAGTAGAGACTGTTCATCTGGAGTGGAGAGTGTTCATCTGGAGTAGAGACTGTTCATCTGGAGTAGAGAGCGTTCATCTGGAGTAGAGAGCGTTCATATGGAGTAGAGAGTGTTCATCTGGAGTAGAGACGTTCATCTGGAGTAGAGACGTTCATCTGGAGTAGAGAGTGTTCATCTGGAGTAGAGACTGTTCATCTGGAGTAGAGAGTGTTCATCTGGAGTAGAGACTGTTCATCTGGAGTAGAGAGCGTTCATCTGGAGTAGAGAGCGTTCATCTGGAGTAGAGGCAGTTCATCTGGAGTAGAGGCAGTTCATCTGGAGTAGAGAGCGTTCATCTGGAGTAGAGAGCATTCATCTGGAGTAGAGGCAGTTCATCTGGAGTAGAGAGTGTTCATCTGGAGTAGAGACTGTTCATCTGGAGTAGAGAGCGTTCATCTGGAGTAGAGAGCGTTCATCTGGAGTAGAGGCAGTTCATCTGGAGAAGAGAGCATTCATCTGGAGTAGAGAGCATTCATCTGGAGTAGAGAGCGTTCATCTGGAGTAGAGAGCGTTCATCTGGAGTAGAGAGCGTTCATTTGGAGTAGAGGCAGTTCATCTGGAGTAGAGAGCATTCATCTGGAGTAGAGAGCGTTCATCTGGAGTAGAGAGCGTTCATCTGGAGTAGAGAGCGTTCATCTGGAGTAGAGGCAGTTCATCTGGAGTAGAGGCAGTTCATCTGGAGAAGAGAGCATTCATCTGGAGTAGAGACGTTCATCTCGAGTAGAGAGCGTTCATCTGGAGTAGAGAGCGTTCATCTGGAGTAGAGAGCGTTCATATGGAGTAGAGAGTGTTCATCTGGAGTAGAGAGCGTTCATCTGAAGTAGAGACTGTTCATCTGGAGTAGAGACTGTTCATCTGGAGTAGAGAGCGTTCATATGGAGTAGAGAGCGTTCATCTGGAGTAGAGAGCGTTCATCTGGAGTAGAGACCGTTTCTCCAGACAGACCGTAAACATGAAGTGAAGAACCTGAGGATTTCCCACCAGAACGAGCCGTGGAGGAGCAAAGAAGAGCCAAACGCACTTGTGGAGATTTCCGCGGAGAAAAAGAGAGAAGAATAATTCATGAAAATGTTTTTCGACCTTCATATACCTTCGGCGTTCACATTTCACCACAGAATAATCACGATTTGGATTTTCCTTACAGAGCAAACCGGCGGTCGCCATAATGCGGACGATTCCGCCACACCTCGGCGTCCGTTAGCGCCTCCTCTCATAATACATCCGGATCCATACGCGGGGAACGTGAACAGCTGTGGATTGGCCTTTTTTCCAGCGCGAGGGGCTGCGCTCGTGTGGAGCCGAGAGTGGCCAGGATCAATACCAGAGAAAAATAGGAAAATGACATGACTCTCTCCAGATGAAAGATCTAATCTCCAATATCCATTTACAGCTCGGGGCCCGGCTCTAAAGCAGCACAGGGCCTGCAGTCCGGTTACAGTAAAAAACGCCTCCTCGTGGGCCGCCGTCCACGCTCGTTCTGCCGCTCTCGACGATCTTCACGACGGACTTGAAGCGGTTTAATCAATGTTTCAGGTGTTTCTTCTGCCTGTTTATGTTCTTTTTTTAAACGCAGACTAATAATCAATCGCCTCTCAAGCTATTGCTATACATACTTTACTATGCAACTAATCAAACGTGAATAATGATTGAGATTCAGCTTTTTAATCGATAAAAGCCGATCGTCTGTCGGTAAAAGCATGAGGTCCAGAGACAAGTTCACGTTGGAGGAAAACGTTTGACATTCTATTTCGCATTGAATGCTATAGCTTCCAAATCAATCGTGTTTACTTTTAGGAAGTACTCGATATTTAAAGCCGTTTATATTTGTTTTAGCAAGACAAAACAAAAGATAAATTTGTGACGCTCGACTGTCAGCTACGCACCACAATCCAACACTTCAGCAGCAGAATGATCAGCCTCCGCAGCCTCTCCTTCTCCGTCTCCTCGTCGTTATCACAAAGAGTGTCCACAGCCCCTGGAGGCGGAGCACGTGCAAGTGTTAAATGCACAT
Source organism: Eucyclogobius newberryi (assembly GCF_026437365.1). Classification (NCBI taxonomy): domain Eukaryota; kingdom Metazoa; phylum Chordata; class Actinopteri; order Gobiiformes; family Gobiidae; genus Eucyclogobius; species Eucyclogobius newberryi. The sequence goes on from NW_027316167.1 coordinate 7,693,416, forward strand.
ATTCAATAAACAGCAGTCTCTCACAATCAATGTATCATGACTCTTATCAATCTAATTGCAGTCTAACCCGTTCTTATCCTCCCATCATCCATTGATCTGGACTTGGACTCAGCACCTGTGATTGTTGTTCAAGGACTGCAACTGCTGACCTCCTGTTCCTGCAAAACTTGAACTACGGAGTATTATTCTAAACAGGAGGCAATATCTGACCAGTGAATAACCAACTTACAGATAATGCATGGATGTTTGCCTAAAGGAGCTTCTAACACAACATTGTTGCATATTCATGGCTTTCAATCATGGGACTTAATTGTCGTCGCCGCTATTTTGAGGATGTAATCATATGTTGTAGCCACCTCTACTGTTGGATAGTTATGAAAAATAATGCATGAATAGCTCAGTAAAAAGCAAAAGGGGCAAGAAAACAAAAGTTTTAGGTTTTGATCATTTATCAACTGCTTGGCGAGTTTCAGACATCACTTAAACTTGCTACAACTAACTTTTGATGACACTTCACTGATGAACGCTCTCTACTCCAGATGAACGCTCTCTACTCCAGATGAACGCTCTCTACTCCAGATGAACGCTCTCTACTCCAGATGAACGCTCTCTACTCCAGATGAACGCTCTCTACTCCAGATGAACGCTCTCTACTCCAGATGAACACTCTCTACTCCAGATGAACGCTCTCTACTCCAGATGAACGTCTCTACTCCAGATGAACGCTCTCTACTCCAGATGAACACTCTCTACTCCAGATGAACACTCTCTACTCCAGATGAACAGTCTCGTCCACAGTCTCTGTACAAACAAACCCTCAAAGCTTTAGAAAGCACAGACTTTGTGTCTGATCCATAAATATAACATCTAGACCAGATGTGTCCAAGCCTTTCTCACTGAGAGCCACATACACGGACGTATACACGAAGGACATGAAAAGGAACATTCGTTTTAGGTCTGTATAACATACACAGAAATGTTCCAATTGTACAGTCAAAAGTGCTACGTTTGGTTCATTGTACCAATTCTGCAAGAAGTCTGAGGGCTGCATTTGGCCCCCAGGCCATAGTTTGAACAGCCCTGATCTAGACAGTAGGAGATTAGGCTAATATTAAACCTGTTAAGTCTACAAGTAGGCTAATGTTATTTATTAGCATAGCAATTGACGTGGTAGTTTAATGTGTAAACTAGCGTTAGCCAGCTGCTAAGATAAGATAAGATAAAATATTCCTTTATTGTCCCACATGGGGAAATTTCATTGATGCAACGCAGGAAGATACAGAGGAAAAGGACAGATCACTTATAGGAAGTAGTAGATCTCTTATAAACAAAAACTCCCATAGACAAAACCTCCCATTTCCTAACAAGGGATGGAGGGGAAAAATAATAAAGATAAAAATAAATAAATACATAAATACCATTGCATGTGATCACGACAGTAATTGCACATGAATATGTGTCACGACGGCACATGGATTGCACATGAATTTCACAGTAATTGCACATGAATCAAGACAGTAATTCTAACTGCCTGAAACAAAGTGCTCACTGCTCAGCTAAAGCCACTGTTCATCATGACGAGGTCTTTGGGAATGTTATTGAAGAACAATCCTTTCTTTTGAAACTTTTTGATGGCACAGCCCAAAACACTGCAGATACCGTCCTCAATACGGCAGTAGCAATGAGTCACGAGTCACGTCACTTCGGACCATTCACTCATTCATCCTGATTATGATATTATCTTTTCCTTTTCTGAGCCTCAAAGCACCAAAGAGCTTTGCAGGTCTTTAACTGTTTCTAAACCTCTTTAAAGTATCTTTTTTCTGCCATCAAATCACGTTCATTACAAATACGTGCTTGTATTTGCATGTCGATGGCGTGCTAGTTTTGTTTATTGCCCGTGATATCTCCCTCTGCTGCCAGTAGACGGCGTGCTAACACCAAATCCTGACGATGGAACGCCTGACAAGGTTTTCAATACATACTTTATTGTACATTTTAAAACACGAGCTGCCAAAGCAAAAAGCACTTGAGCAACGTACAAATAATGCTTAATGTGTGTCCTTTACTGTAAAAATAAAGTGCTTGCAGATATATATAATGTGTTTTCTACACTTTACATTCGACATATGTTTGAATTTATCCTCCCTCACATTCCTCTTTCTCCTTTCACTGCTCACTTCCTCTACAGAGCGAGCCGTGCTTCCAGTCACTGCATTTGACACAAAGTCTGACTTAGCTTTCACTGGTGACAATTTAATACCCCCAATATAGTACTTAAACCATTCCATTTTCATTTTCATCGCATGCCATTACTGCCCCCCCCTCTTTCCCTCTCATCCGGACATTAAAGTTGAATATTGGTGCGCGGGAGGCTAGCCGGGTCACATTAACAAACACTGACACGCATGTATTAAAACCATACTGCGTTCGGGGGCCAGGACTCGTGGCGTCGTCTCTTCCCTTCATCCTTCCCTCTGAAGCTAAAGCGGCTCCTTTGTAGCTGGTGTCTGCGCTTATCGGGCCCCGGCAACGTAGCGCTCGCCGCTGCCACTGTCGCTGCCATTCTCCACTTTTGTGTCTCCTAATGAACCCCTGACCGAAATTAGACATACTCTTCAACCCCGGCGAAGACCGTACGAGCCCCCTCGATGACTCCTTTGTGACGGGCGTGAGGGAGAGAGAGTGTCGGGGAAGAAGCGGCGAGCGTTTTGTCGGAGGCGCGAGGAGTTTAAGCTCGGGTCGAGCCGCGGGCGACGGACGGGGCCGCGGTGAGTTTCCTCCACACAGACGGTTCTGGTGTGGAGGTTCCATGACAGCTTTAACACGGCCGTGACACATCTGTAACTCCATGACATCATAACATGAGCTGACTGTGGAAGCAACTCTACACAGGGATTATTTTCTTCTTCTTCTTCTTCTTGAACAACTCTGTTGTTGCTTTTAAGGGTCAGTTTAAAACCTTTTTATTTAGTCGAGCCTTTTAATTACATTTTATTCTGTGATTTTGGGAAGAACTTTGTGACTTCTGTCTGTGAAAGGTGATATACAAATAAAATGTACTTACTTACTCTTCTTCTTGTGCCTCTTCTTCTTCTTCTTCTTGTGCCTCTTCTTCTTCTTGTGCCTCTTCATCTTCTTGTGCCTCTTCTTCTTCTTGTGCCTCTTCATCGTCTTGTGCCTCTTCTTCTTCTTGTGCCTCTTCTTCTTCTTGTGCCTCTTCTTCTTCTTGTGCCTCTTCATCTTCTTGTGCCTCTTCTTCTTCTTCTTCTTGTGCCTCTTCATCTTCTTGTGCCTCTTCTTCTTCTTGTGCCTCTTCTTCTTCTTGTGCCTCTTCATCTTCTTGTGCCTCTTCTTCTTCTTGTGCCTCTTCTTCTTCTTGTGCCTCTTCTTCTTCTTGTGCCTCTTCATCTTCTTGTGCCTCTTCTTCTTCTTCTTCTTGTGCCTCTTCATCTTCTTGTGCCTCTTCTTCTTCTTGTGCCTCTTCTTCTTCTTGTGCCTCTTCATCTTCTTGTGCCTCTTCTTCTTCTTGTGCCTCTTCTTCTTCTTGTGCCTCTTCTTCTTCTTGTGCCTCTTCATCTTCTTGTGCCTCTTCTTCTTCTTCTTCTTGTGCCTCTTCATCTTCTTGTGCCTCTTCTTCTTCTTGTGCCTCTTCTTCTTCTTGTGCCTCTTCATCTTCTTGTGCCTCTTCTTCTTCTTCTTCTTGTGCCTCTTCATCTTCTTGTGCCTCTTCATCTTCTTGTGCCTCTTCTTCTTCTTGTGCCTCTTCATCTTCTTGTGCCTCTTCTTCTTCTTGTGCCTCTTCTTCTTCTTGTGCCTCTTCTTCTTCTTGTGCCTCTTCTTCTTCTTGTGCCTCTTCTTCTTCTTCTTCTTGTGCCTCTTCTTCTTCTTGTGCCTCTTCTTCTTCTTGTGCCTCTTCTTCTTCTTGTGCCTCTTCTTCTTCTTCTTGTGCCTCTTCTTCTTCTTGTGCCTCTTCTTCTTCTTGTGCCTCTTCTTCTTCTTCTTCTTGTGCCTCTTCTTCTTCTTGTGCCTCTTCTTCTTCTTCTTCACATGATGTCTTACTGTTACACGTCGTTATATTTAGTAGGTCCAGGGATGCAAAAGCTGAGAACTGCAGTGATGTTTTGCACCCCAGATGTGTCTCATACTGTCTATTATTATGGTCTATCATTATAGTCTATTATCTATTCTGCTACATTTAGGGGCGGGTGCAATCCACAATGTGTTTTAATCCACATATATATGTCCCCGTCGCCATAATCACAAGATATTTGCACCATAGGCCTAATCAGCAATGTTTTTTTTTGATTAGTCGACGAGTCAATCAACCTTTTAAATACATTTTCAACCAAATAAATGTTGGGATATGGTGATTGAAGTCTTCTAATTGGAGAATATTTCATAATAAAATGTATGTGATTATGGCAATCCAAATAAAATGAGCTAAAACTTTTTAAAATGTAGTCTATTAGATGAGGTTTAGGTGTCAGACACTTGTGACAGGGCTGTGAAGTTACCCAAAAAAGTACAGAAATATGACTTTATGCTTTTGAACAAAGAACTGTATCTCGTAATCAGTTTAATCTTTTTTGCAACATTTTTGAGATCTTTTATTTATCTGTATAAACAAAGCATGTACCCAATGCTTTGTTGATATTTCAATAAATTAACCTCCTCTATTTGCTCTAAGAAAGTATAAAGTAAATAAACACATTTTAGATTTCAGATATTGATTAGAATATAGTTTGAATTCAATTTTGAAATTAGATTTTAATAAATACTTTTACTTGTAATTGAACTGTGTTGAATGCAGCAACAGTCATTTAATATAAATAGTGTGTGGCAGTATTTTGCAGTAGTTTTACTAAATTAACCCTTGTATTAATTTACTTATAATTTGGGCATTTATTGTATTTTATTGCCATTTTCGACATGAACCTGTCAAGAGAACCTGGCACAAACACATTTCCTCTTTTGTGCAGGTCGATATTGTACGTGCATTGAGCAGTATTCAAATATATATAAGAGTAGTAAATACAACTATTATCACATGAAGCCTTTTACCTTTACACAAACCTCCTCCTGTAACTCCTTCAGTCCCCGCTCCGCTCACTCTTTTACCGTCTAATTAATTTCCATTCTTTTGCCGCATCATTTCCACCCTGCTGGCCCGCTGCTACGGCCCAGCGTCGGGCCTCACCTCCGCCATGTGTGTGTGCGTGGGCCGGGGCGGCGGGGGGGGCCCGGGGAGGAGGGCCGCCGAGCCGGAGCGTTATAAATCAAGGTAAACGGCGCCTGTTTAACCCCTGCTATGATGTCATTTCCAACAGGGCCGCGACGTGCCGGCTGCCTCTCCACACTTGTGCTTAGACGAGCGTTTTTTACCCCGGCCACACACGGGCGGGCGGGCGGCGGCGGCGGCCCACCTCCCCGCGCCCGGCCCACCTCCCCGCGCCAGGCCCACCTCCACCAGACGAGCGCGCGGTTGTTAAAGCAGATAAGGAGTAAAAAGGCGGAGGTGCGGATGGAGAGAAGTGAAAACTTAGCGAGACTGGGCTAATGCCTCCCCCGGTGCACTTCAGACGGCTCTCATTAGATATTTATGTTTGCGGATGTAGCCGGACGTGTCAGGCGGGAGTATTATAAAGCGTGCGCGCATTGCTTATTTTCCACTCTTATATCGTGTACCGTAAGGGTGATGGATATTGCACCTGTCAGTCACGAGCGCGGATGAAATACATGTATTTTGTTTACAGAAATGGGAAAATTAAAGATATTATCGTGTTGTTTTTTTAGTGATAAAAGTATATCTAACGTCCCGCTTTATCTTTGGGGTGTTTTTTTTATGAGATCAAAACTTGATACAGAAAACTAATATGAAAGGCTTTTATTGGTACGTTAAGGGAACATCTTAAGAGAGGAATAGAACTATGTGGAAATAAATACTAACATGCACCAGACAAGAAGATAAACACTTCCATTTTTAGTTATGGAACTTTTTCTATCGATACAAATGACCCATTTCTCTCAAATAATTGTTCACAAATCTGTCAAAATCTAACCTTGCAAAATGAAATGTCGTGATATTTGTGAGTTCAAAGTAAACTGACTGTTGCTCCCTCATCACTGATTACCTGATTAGCATCAGAATGGCCAGGGCTTCAAGACACTATTATATATGTCTGGTAAGTTTGACCTTAAACCTGGACGAATGAGGGATTAGACCGACTTGTAACATGCCAAAGACACTTCCTGGAGTCACATTATTGTCTCCACATGGACGAGATAATCATAATAAAACAACCTTCAAGGGCATAAATAACACAAATTATTTATGATCGAAACAATCCAATTTTACGAGTTTCAATGTTGGACCTCTGCACCTCCCGTGTTGGACCTCTGCACCTCCCGTGTTGGACCTCTGCACCTCCCGTGTTGGACACCTGCACCTCCCGTGTTTGACACCTGCACCTCCCATGTTGGACCTCTGCACCTCCCGTGTTGGACACCTGCACCTCCCGTGTTGGACCTCTGCACCTCCCGTGTTGGACACCTGCACCTCCCGTGTTGGACCTCTGCACCTCCCGTGTTGGACCTCTGCACCTCCCGTGTTGGACCTCTGCTCCTCCCGTGTTGGACACCTGCACCTCCCGTGTTTGACACCTGCACCTCCCATGTTGGACCTCTGCACCTCCCGTGTTGGACACCTGCACCTCCCGTGTTGGACCTCTGCACCTCCCGTGTTGGACACCTGCACCTCCCGTGTTGGACCTCTGCACCTCCCGTGTTTGACACCTGCACCTCCCATGTTGGACCTCTGCACCTCCCGTGTTGGACACCTGCACCTCCCGTGTTGGACCTCTGCACCTCCCGTGTTGGACACCTGCACCTCCCGTGTTGGACCTCTGCACCTCCCGTGTTGGACCTCTGCACCTCCCGTGTTTGACACCTGCACCTCCCGTGTTGGACCTCTGCACCTCCCATGTTGGACCTCTGCACCTCCCGTGTTGGACCTCTGCACCTCCCGTGTTGGACCTCTGCACCTCCCGTGTTGGACACCTGCACCTCCCGTGTTGGACCTCTGCACCTCCCGTGTTGGACCTCTGCACCTCCCGTGTTTGACACCTGCACCTCCCGTGTTGGACCTCTGCACCTCCCGTGTTGGACCTCTGCACCTCCCGTGTTGGACCTCTGCACCTCCCGTGTTTGACACCTGCACCTCCCATGTTGGACCTCTGCACCTCCCGTGTTTGACACCTGCACCTCCCATGTTGGACCTCTGCACCTCCCGTGTTGGACACCTGCACCTCCCGTGTTGGACACCTGCACCTCCCGTGTTGTACACCTGCACCTCCCGTGTTGGACACCTGCACCTCCCGTGTTGGACACCTGCACCTCCCGTGTTTGACACCTGCACCTCCCGTGTTGGACACCTGCACCTCCAGTGTTTGACACCTGCACCTCCCGTGTTGGACACCTGCACCTCCCGTGTTGAACACCTGCACCTTCCGTGTTGGACACCTGCACCTCCCGTGTTTGACACCTGCACCTCCCATGTTGGACCTCTGCACCTCCAGTGTTTGACACCTGCACCTCCCGTTTTGGACACCTGCACCTCCCGTGTTGGACACCTGCACCTCCCGTGTTGGACCTCTGCACCTCCCGTGTTGGACCTCTGCACCTCCCGTGTTGGACACCTGCACCTCCCATGTTGGACCTCTGCACCTCCCGTGTTTGACACCTGCACCTCCCATGTTGGACCTCTGCACCTCCCGTGTTTGACACCTGCACCTCCCGTGTAGGACCTCTGCACCTCCCGTGTTTGACACCTGCACCTCCCGTGTTTGACACCTGCACCTCCCGTGTTGGACCTCTGCACCTCCCGTGTTGGACACCTGCACCTCCCGTGTTTGACACCTGCACCTCCCATGTTAGACCTCTGCACCTCCCGTGTTGGACACCTGCACCTCCCATGTTGGACCTCTGCACCTCCCGTGTTGGACACCTGCACCTCCCGTGTTGGACACCTGCACCTCCCGTGTTGTACACCTGCACCTCCCGTGTTGGACACCTGCACCTCCCGTGTTGGACACCTGCACCTCCCGTGTTTGACACCTGCACCTTCCGTGTTGGACACCTGCACCTCCCGTGTTGGACCTCTGCACCTCCCGTGTTTGACACCTGCACCTCCCATGTTGGACCTCTGCACCTCCCGTGTTTGACACCTGCACCTCCCATGTTGGACCTCTGCACCTCCCGTGTTTGACACCTGCACCTCCCGTGTAGGACCTCTGCACCTCCCGTGTTTGACACCTGCACCTCCCGTGTTTGACACCTGCACCTCCCGTGTTGGACCTCTGCACCTCCCGTGTTGGACACCTGCACCTCCCGTGTTTGACACCTGCACCTCCCATGTTAGACCTCTGCACCTCCCGTGTTGGACACCTGCACCTCCCATGTTGGACCTCTGCACCTCCCGTGTTGGACACCTGCACCTCCCGTGTTGGACACCTGCACCTCCCGTGTTGTACACCTGCACCTCCCGTGTTGGACACCTGCACCTCCCGTGTTGGACACCTGCACTTCCCGTGTTTGACACCTGCACCTTCCGTGTTGGACACCTGCACCTCCCGTGTTGGACACCTGCACCTCCCGTGTTGGACACCTGCACCTGCACCTCCCGTGTTGGACACCTGCACCTTCCGTGTTGGACACCTGCACCTCCCGTGTTTGACACCTGCACCTTCCGTGTTGGACACCTGCACCTCCCGTGTTGGACACCTGCACCTCCCGTGTTTGACACCTGCACCTCCCGTGTTGGACACCTGCACCTCCCGTGTTGGACACCTGCACCTCCCGTGTTGGACACCTGCACCTCCCGTGTTGGACACCTGCACCTCCCGTGTTGGACACCTGCACCTCCCGTGTTGGACACCTGCAGAAGCTCGACCTTTGTTAACGCTACGGACAAAATACAGCCCTTAATCTGCTAAAAAAGTGAGTTAAACAAAGGACAATTGTGTTCTGAAAAAGCCATTGTGAACATGAAACTCCAATGCGTCTTTGTATTCTATGATCAATACATCATTCTAGTCAACATTTAACACAGGTTTATCCATGCATCAGGACACACATTGTAACAAGCTCAGAGTAATGTATATGATATGATGGACCCTACATACGTATGACATCGTGAGGTACAGGACGATACTCAGCCCTCGTCCCATGAGTCGGGAAGAACGCTCCTTCATCACAGTTCATGGTGTTTATGCCTCACTTCCTGACTCCACTGACCTCTTTGATCCAGCATTTGAACCTGTTGGTTTCAGCTCCCACGACCCGAGTACTAGTCCATGATATGATTAGTCATGGATTTATTGGTTAGAGATGTCAAGAATATTTGGTTAATCAATCATTGCAATTATTCATGTAACAATAAATGATTGTTAGATCTAAAAAGGGTTTTAGAAGCATAATTAAGTCATTTCAATTCAATCTACATCCCAGAAGAGCAGTGTAATTGTAAAGTGCTTTATCTTTATTTAGTGCTGCTCATTAAGTTATTAACCTTATCATTCAAAGAGTTTGGTTTCATAAAGCTGGACCCTGAAAGGAATGAGAACACATGGGATGAAATCAAACATAGATGTTGTTTGGTCACGTGCCAATATTCATGAACACTTCATTTTATTTTAACACATGTTCTTACAATAATAGGAACACCTACATTTGATCTAGCGACATCTCTAACCCTGTGATCTCAAAAGTGTCCCACGTACGTCAGTCGGACCTCAAAACACTGCCCGGGTCAAACCTGGGACGTCCATAGGTCTTGTACCGGCCCACATGATCCAAGCCCTTTAGAAACATCGTGGCCTTATCCCAGCAGTGAGGCAGTGGGTGGGTGTAATGTCACTTCACGTATATCGCCGTGTAAGCGTGACCTCCAGTGTGTCTGCTGTGCACTTAACACCGCATCATTTGACCTGTCAATCACACGCTCCGACTGAAGAGCGTGTGAACGAGGTGCGGGCCCCGCCTGACAGCTTGATTTAAGCGAGGTCTTTATCTGTTTTTACTGCACGTACGAGCACACGACCTATCCCACCTACTCCACCTGTGCGGTCGGAGCAGAGGGGGAGGGCGTGGGGGGAGGGCGTGTGGGAGGGCGGGGAGGCTGATGCGCGCTGGAGATGGCACTTGCTTCGCCCTCGGGTCAGTGACATTTACAACACCACAGAGGCTTAAAGAAGAGGAGCGGGCATGTGTTGGCGGGTACTTATCACATTGTGGGGACTAAACGCTGTATTAAGAATCACATCGTGGGGATTATGGGGTTAACAATCAAGTCCCAATGACGTAAATCCCTATTATCAGATCAACAGAATAATGTACAGTTCAGATATGGGTTTTAATAGGTTATGGTTAGGGTTTAAATTAAGGTTAGGCAAGTAATAAGTATATTTAAGATTGGGATCAGTGTTTACATGCGTCAGAGAACTGCACTAAACGACCCAATTCAAATAGTCTTTGCCTGATTAGTTTGTGGGATGAGAGATGTTCACGGGCGTCAAGTCATTTAGCATTAGCGCTACAACTTTGCAGCTGTAATTGCACATTAAAAAACGGCTATCATGACCAGACTTTTGGCAAACGTAGATAATCAACAACTTATTTAGCATTTGATTTTCAGACAAGAAGGAAAAGCGTTCCTCTCTCGGCAGCACAAATGCACACCGATGCGTCAGTCGTTTGCTATCTCTGCGGATCTAAAACGAGTCCGAACACATGATGACTTCTGCAGATCTTTGACATTTGAATTATGGCATGATGCATTTTGAAACGTTGTCGTCCAGTTTCCCTGGCGTGCGCGCAAACATAGTGTATGTAATGCCCTCACAAGACATGTAAACCCACCTGTGCGTGTACACGTGTGATAATGAGTGTGCATATGTGTACCTCAGACCTCTGGAGGCTCGGGCCCGCCCCGTTACTGCTCTGGCGCACGCCGATAAAGCTCAGGATGGTAATTAGTCTAAGGTTAGAACCAACAACTGAGGAGCTGTAGCCTCTGGGAACAGAAAAAATAATATAAAGCTGCTATAAATACCTCTGATATTAAGGGAAACGCTGAAGTTGTATTAATTTACTTAAACATACAGTGACATTGATTCAGACGGAGCAATCACAAGGGAACAGAGAACGTTTTCCTTTCTTATTTCAGGCCGTTTCTTATCACGTTTTAAATATATGTCGTTACTATTATTGTCTGAGCTAAGGAAATACACCGTTAACCCGACTCGCTGTCACAAACTTACACGCAGTAGTTTGCTATTAACACATAAAGCTGCTGCAAATTACTCTCACAAAAACGACAATAAGTCATTAAAATGCTAACTTTAACTTCAGCATCGATCGAATAATTGATGTCCACTGAAGATCGCCACGGACTTGTACAAATCTCGTGAGAAATACCGTGTCATGTCTACAAATCTTTACGTTTTCCCGCTCCACTACTACTGCAGCTGCTAATCTGAAGATGCTCTTGTTAGCGCACAGTTCTGTCTGATTTAGCACGTGCAAATAAACCCGCTCCAATCACCAACCACGTATTTCCACCGGGTTTGGTCATGGAAAACAACTGGGCCCACCTGCGGCGCACCGGAGCCGTAAACCCGCTCGGAATGTGCGCGGTGTAAAATGTATCCTAAAGTTAAGTACCGGGGAAAAAAGTAGAGAAAATAACAAAAAAAACAATAATGCACATTTAAAGTGACAGCGCTGCTTGTCGTTTGCACCACTGTCGTTTCGGTTGCAGTCTTTCCCGCTCAGATGAAGTGAAAAGCCCGTGAGTTACAGTAAAACCCCGGTGCGTACAGTATTATACAGTGAGGGCTCCACCGTCAGGTAAAGTCGACTAGTGGCTCCAAATATCACAGATCGTTTCGACCGTCGCTGAAAACGCAGCTGTTTAAATTTAGCGCAATTGGAAACGCTATTTTTAAATCCCAGTTCCACTTTGCGCAAACTTTTTCATATCCATTGCACGCTGTATATCTGAAAGGAAACCTGCAAAATTAACTTGTGTGCGCTTCTAACTATATATAACTGCTTTACGATTGTCATTAGCGGTTGAGAAATCTAGTTTTGCTCAACATGTGAGGCGGTTTGAAAATGTCTGTAAATTGTAATGTTTGTAAATTTGAAGAATGTTGTAGGTGTCGGGAAGTAAATACAGTACAAAAAACCCCAAACAAAAAACACATATTCATCATAAAAATGTAGAGTGACTAATCTTTATTTGTTGGTATCCATAATGCAGTTACTTTCTTAAAATCAAAAGACTATATTGTACTTGATTAATTGAGGCTTCACACTGTTTGAAACACTGCTGGTGAATTTTAAACATATCAGTGCTAAATAAAATGGTGCAACAAACTTTGAGTTGTTTTAATCCTTTGCTGCATTTGTACACTATAATATGAGGATCGTTCAGCTTGTCACGTGACCACTTAATCCCTAAAATATAGTGTTTACCTCTCTTTAACACTCTTTCACTGTGGTATTTTATCCTCTACCCTCTTTGCGTTCACCTTTATGTGCACTTAAATCAGGGGTGTCCAAACTTTTTTCACAGAGGGCTGCATTTTGAAACTGAAACGGGGCAGAGGGCCACAAACAACTTGCCAATGTCAAATTTGTTGAATGACAAAGTGAATCATTCGAAAATTTTGCATTTGACGTCATTGCGATGAGCCTCCACACTTTTAATTAGACTTGGAACATTAATAATAGGCTGGTATAACATCCATATGCCTGAATTTTCCCAATTTCCCAATAAAATGTACTACTTTTTGTTGTTTGGGCCGACATAGCAGGAAGCTGGAGGGCCAACAAAAATTGGTCTGAGGGCCGCATTTGGCCCCCGGGCCCTAGTTTGGACATGCCTGACTTAAATGAACGAGTAACGGCTAATGAGGATAGACCTGGCTGGGCCCAACAACTTCTTGCCGTTGTGGCCGAGCTGAAGTGTTTATTTGAACCGCTGAGGCTCTAAACACTTCTGTAAAAGACATTAAAGAGGAGACGCAGAGAAAGTGCATTCGAGATTTGTACGATTGGAACACGTCCCCAAACAAGAAAGGAAGAAAGGAAAATGCTTCAAATTAAGTAACTTAACACAGTACTCTGATTGGACTGTAGGAATATGTTACAAAGAACATCTGAATGTGGGAATTGTGAAATGAAATGCATTTTCTTTCTTTTTTTAACGAAGATTTTTTTTTTATTTTCCAACTTCATGAACACAAACATGAAAAAAATGATAAAAAACTAGACCAGAGAGACAATGACAAACACAAATCAAAATGCATCCTTCCAATCAATAAAAACTAAAACACAAATTAACCCAACACAAAAATCCCACTTTGCCCACAGTTGGTCAAATTTGTCCTTTTTCAAATTGAGTCCAAATTATATTTTTTCCAATTTACAAATGTCCATTATAACGTCAATCCAGTCCTGAATCGTCAGCGTGTTTTTTGTCATCCATTTTCGTACGAGGGCCTTTTTCGCTGCTGCAAGGAGGAGGCGCCATAGATACCCACCAACTGTGTCCATGACAGGAGTTCTGAGGCCCAAATACAGAGTTCTGAGGCCCAAATACAGAGTTCTGAGGCCCAAAGTTCTGAGGCCCAAATATAGAGTTCTGAGGCCCAAATACTGAGTTCTGAGGCCCAAATACAGATTTCTGAGGCCCAAATACAGAGGTTTGAGGCCCAAACACAGTGTTCTGAGGCCCAAATACAGAGGTCTGAGGCCCAAACACAGTGTTCTGAGGCCCAAATACAGAGGTCTGGCCCAAATACAGAGTTCTGAGGCCCAAATACAGAGGTCTGAGGCCCAAACACAGTGTTCTGAGGCCCAAATACAGAGGTCTGAGGCCCAAACACAGTGTTCTGAGGCCCAAATACAGAGGTCTGGCCCAAATACAGAGTTCTGAGGCCCAAATACAGAGGTCTGGCCCAAATACAGTGTTCTGAGGCCCAAATACAGTGTTCTGAGGCCCAAACACAGAGTTATGAGGCCCAAATACTACTATAAAGCTTTGTTGATCTCTGTCCAAAACACATCTTCAAAGTATTCTGCACTGAACTGGGAACTAACAAAAATAAACACATTGTTGCTGGTCAAATCCCGCTTCAAAGTGACAGAAAGTCTGTCAATAACAGGAAGTCAATAGAACCATTTCTCATTTCACCAAGAAGACGTTTCACCATGAACAAAACGCATAAAATCACGTTGTCTTTAAAACAAAATAAAATATTTCCAAGGCCATTTTTCGTCCAATCAGAGTTCCCATGTAAACACTATAACTTCTCTTAATCCGCTGGCGTTAATTTAGTCTTGAGGGTCATAATTCTGATTTATCCGAAGAAGAATCTGCTACCAGTGTTGTGGCAATACTTAGCGTGTGATTTAGGACGCGGCTCGGACCACATATCTTATTAAAGGCATCACTTGCGCTGCGTAATAGTAGAAGGATATGCAGGCCCGTTGCCAGGGTCCAAAATTAACACTAACACTCGAGCGGCTCTGGACGCCAGTAAAATTTGTCTTTGGCAGATAAATCAATAAAGGTCACTTCGTCCAGCAAGACCAAGTGCAGTCGGACCTATTTTTTTAATCTTCTAGCAAGTGCCGTGGTGTTTTGATGGCCTGACTTAATGTTACAGCAGAACTCAGCAGCTTAAGCCACGTATATATTAGATTTCAATGGTTAAATGTGTTGTTTTGCTGAGGATTCAAGGTCAGGAGTTCAAGAACAATCAAAACTGCAATTTGAGTTGGTGAAATGATCAAAGGCTGCAGTTATTTTAGATAATGGAATACACTGTGCAAAGAATGATCCTTACTGTTTAAGCATCTTGTTTCACCTGTAGTTTAGACCTCTACAAACATGTTCTGAAATGCATGGGATTCTTGTTCAAGTTCATATTTCTGTCTTTTCTCAAATGCTCTCGGAGTTTTAAACAATGTACATGTACTGACCAACACAGTACAAAATAATAACCTACGTGCACCTAAGATTATACAGATACCATAAAAAATGCATTATGCATTATTATTAAAATGACCGTTTCAAAGCCTCTCCTTACATTAAACACCACTCCTCGCTCATTCCTTCCCGTTCCTCCGCTCGCAGCGCGCAGCCTCACCGAGCGCCTGTGAAAGTTGTCGAGTGCCCTGGTATTCTTGGCTGGGGTTAAATTTGGCATGATGTTTTCTTGACAGGGAGATTAGACGGAAGACAGATGGATTAGAAGGAAACGGAAGCGGTGTAAAAAAAAAAACCTACAACGTGGCTCACCGCGCGCGCGCCCCCAACTTTCCCCCAAAGAAAGCCGCGCGCCGGCACTATTTATTTGGTCGTCTTTCAATCTTAATCTCCATCATTCTGTCTCCCGGCGGTTGGATATTCGCTCTGATCCGCCAGGGGCACGCCGCACGCACGCTCTTCCCCCCGCCACGGACAAACGCGCTCCCTGGCTCCGCTTGATGAATGGTCCTAGTTGAAATTATTTTACGGAGATCTCATTTAGGGGCCCTTGAAGAAGAGATCGGGCTTGTTTATTCATTTCACATTTGCACCGGGGCTTCAATATCTCGGCGCGCCTGCGAAAGAACGCGCCCGCCGTCCTCCGCCACGTGCCGGGCGAAAGAAAAGACGGGGAAAAAAGAAGAAAAAAGCAATTTACACAATGTACATAAAAAGATGCACTCGGAGTTTGATAACCTGCATAAATTATGGAGGATAATTAAATATTATACCAAGGAGAGACGATGGCGGGAGAAGAGACAAGGAGGGGGAGAAGAAAGAAGATAAAATGGGAGCATGGCCGCTACACTTGGATCTCATAATTGTTTTTATTGATTATTTCTTAAGGTGAAAATGGTTTTAAGACAGATAAGAAAGAAGCTCCACAGGTGAGCGAAGGGCACCAGACCAATTACTGCGAGAAGAACCCCCATCTTTTTGGCATTGTTCAACGGCTTCGCTGGTGGTGGCCCATATAAATTAAACGGAATATTAAAAATTAAAAGTCCTCTGCAAAGGGTAGGCGTGGAAGCCGTCTCTGGCGAGCGCACAATTGACCCAAAAATATATTCAAATTACCATAACGGAGCGGCGGCGTGCGAGGTGGGGGGTGCGCGGGGCAACTTTATGTGTGGTACGTCGATTCATTGTGCGCTCGCTTCTCCGTCGGCGGGAAAAGACAAAGAGGGGAAGTGAGAGAGAGGGGACGAGACGTAGCGTGGCAGCAGTCAGTACTCTCCAGACAAGGCCCCACTCACGCTCTCACCCAGAGACATGAAGGATCGGATTGAACAACGAGAGGAAAGCAAGAGTTGATGCGGTGTAATGGGAGTGAGGAGTGTGATGTGCGAGGGAGTTACGCAAGAGCTATGAAGTCAGGGGTGCGTTTTGTCCTGCCGAACGATGCATTTCAGTTGAGGGTTCGAGACGTTTGCTGGTGAGGGATCTGCCAGCTTTTCGTCTCCGTGGAGATGATGTTACTGTGGCTGGGATGTTCCACTGTAAGGCGTTAAAACTCTGCGTGTGTTCGTTTGCAGGCGTTTGATACAAATCCTGAATACCTTGTTTTATCTGGCGACGTCAGCTGCTTTGTCTCCATGACGATAGTTTGATCCCATAATGGAACATTCCAGTTAAACATCTCTCTGACAAGCCCTCCACCAGAAAAGTTACATGATGAGCCTTTAAAGATTGCAGTGTGGAGTTGAGGCTGTGAAGCTGTCTTGAGTGGACGGTGCCATTTTGGAAACCTGTGCTTTTATTTTTATCTCTAGTTCCAGTAAAACTTTATGGGAGGTTGAAGATTAATTTCTCTAATGGTTTTAGAGCAGAGGTAATTGCCGACTTGAGTGCATTCTGTTGTTGCGTGAGTATTCACCCCAGCAGCTGGTTTTGGCAGGGGCAAAAGAGAAAACGACAGTTATACCGGGTGTTCGGGACCCGCGTGGTGTTGGTCTGACACTGACCGCAGTGGAATGGAGCTGGCGTAGCGGGAGCTGGCGTAACTGGAGCTGGTGAAACGGGAGCTGGCGTAGCGGGAGCTGGCGTAGCGGGAGCTGGCGAAACGGGAGCTGGCGTAACGGGAGCTGGCGTAGCGGGAGCTGGCGTAGCGGGAGCTGGTGTAACAGGCCGTCTGAAGGTTTCCCAGCGTTACAGTACTTTTTTCCCACGCTTTAAACCCTGCGGCCCAACGGTGCGGTTAATTTATCGATTTTTAAGGGCTAACGGCCACCGGGGGGCGCTCTAGCAGGAAGTGTAGACACTGCTGAACGCAAAGACACACGTGGAGCGCGGACATGCGACATACAGCGGTCTGCAGTTTAGAACCTGCTGCAGTGAAATGAGACTTTCTTGGCCTTATTTGACCCCTGCATCATTACTGTGGAACATATTGGATCTCTGCTCACACAGAGTAATCAAGGACAGAGGGGACAGTAGGGACAAAGGGGACAGTAGGGACAGAGGAGACAGCTGTGATGTGTTTTCTGTCCGTTAAGTTTCAAAATTATGTGTGTTTTATTACAATCACTCTCATATTCACTGAAATAATACATAATTCAGTAATTAGTCTAATTAGACCCGCAGCATAGAGGACCACGGGTGCGCCACGAGACCCCCGGTTCAAAAGGCAACCGGCGCATCTCTGCCGTGTACTATGTGTAAATATCTCATGTTACAACTTGGGTCATCACTTGGGTGTCGGATCTTAATCTGAATCCAAACACAGGACACAACAATGTTGGATCGTCTAACTCGGATAAACCAGGGTTTCTGGAATGTTGCCCGAGTTTCCACGTAGGAATTCTGAGACGCAAGAGTGTTCCAGAGCAAATTTACACATCGGAGCTCGGAAAATCCAACCTCGAAGGACAACTGTAATGCAGCATTAGCTGTAGAACGCTGAAATGATACAGACTTTTTGTGCCAAACGTGGCAGAAGACATTGCAGAGGGAAAAGAAGGAGAATTAAAAGAGTGATTTCCTATTGTCTCTTCATCGTTCTCCTTCAGTGTTTTACTCACCTCAAACTGCCCTGAGACATCTGATCTACTGACCCTACCTTTGTATCAGTTTATTCTTTTATTCTAACTGCTCAATGTGCTTAAATTGTTATCTTGATTCACTGATAAAAAGAGATTGTAGAGAGTTGTGTATCAAAAAGCTGGCAAGAAAAGCTAAGATTAAGCAATTAAGGTAAAAAGTCCCTCCAGTTGTTCAAACATCCCTCAGTATAGACACATCGTCATGGCGACTGACAGTTTTACTAATACCTTCACTCTCGCTTGTAGGAAAATTTCATGTTTTGTTTAACTTAGGTAATTCCAGTGTTGCAGATCTGACATCTTGTGTAATAATGGCGTTTAAAGAGCACATTAAAGTGCTCCTGACAGTTGGCAGTTATAGACGTGAGCGCTCGCAGACGGGGCGGGGCCGGGGGGGTTTAAACTCCACTCTTAAGCTTTTCAAGTCAAAAAACACACTATCTTAATGACCACTCAATCTCTGTCCCCCCCCCCGCTATTGTTTATTCAAATTTCACCAACGGGGTACTTTTTCCAGTTCAGCACCTTCCGCCACTTTTGCGAGAGCGCCGCATTACGCCGGCGTTATTATGCAATTCATCACCAATAATAGATTTGTTTACGGGGGCCCTCGTCTCTCCCCGCTCCGCGCTCTCTCTCTCTCTCCGCTGCATTTTCAAAAATAATAATAATAATACATAGTGTATAATGACGGTAATGGTACGAGGGGCTTTGATAATAGATGCGCGGGGAGGGATAAGGGAGCCTTGATCAGCGCCGGTCTCAGCTCAATTGTCTTCAAAGAGCTGTTTAATGTAGAATAGGCGTCCGGGGAGATTCTGTTGAAACCAAGGAAAAAGGTGGGTGTATGGATAAGAGAAATGAACGCACCGGGGGGACCGTGCACGCACACGCATGCCAGGGGCCGGGGAAGCGCACACACTCGGAATGCGTTCGGAAATAAGCCCGCTAACCCGCCACCCACCGGTGCGTCTCTGCTCCCAGGGCTCCGTGCTGTAAATGTGTTAAAACTCTCCCCTTGGTCTTTGGCTCGCGCTGAATAAATCTGTGTTTTTAGCCGGCGCTTTAGCACTTTAAACTCGGGGCTTTTCCAGCACGCTCGGCTCCGCCTCCTCCTGGGGTTTTGGCCGTGATGGTGGGATGCAAGCGGGCGGATATAGGAGGCTAAGTGTGTGTCTTTGTGTGTGAAAAGGAGGGGATGTAGGTGAAAGTGTTTTATTACCTTGCTCCGGGAAAGGTACACTCCGGCGTACTTACTTTTTCATATTTAAGCAATAACGGAATAGTCAGGAACGGGCCGGAGTTTTATTATGAGATCCTGATTCACATCGGAGATCAATCATCTCCAGCGATATTTTACATCTCTGCTTTTCTGATTTTACTGCCAGCGTTTTTTCTCTCTCTCTCTCTCATTTATTTAATTCGTGTGCTGAAGTTTGGGAATTATAGTTCACAGACGGTTTAATGTTAACTCTCTGAAAGTGGATATTATAAGGTTAGACTGTGTTAATACACTTTTTATGCTTTTTTCAAACATTCGGGCCTTTATCTGAAACTAAACACAATTTCAACCATGATACAGTTTTGGCAATTAAATCCCACTGTATAATCTTCTGGCCAGAAACAAAAGTATAATAAAAGCTTCTTTCATTTTGGATGTTTTATATTGCACAGAAAAACATGTGTCCTTACTGTGAGTCGGCTTACATCTCCACAAACCTCATTACTACTACTACTACTACTGATACTACTACTACTACTGATACTACTACAACTACTACTGATACTACTACTACTACTGCTTGGCCTTACCAACATGGTAATGTTGCTAGTTTTGTCCTAGTTCAAACCAGGACTAAACTAGTACTAACCCTGAATTAAACCATAACCAACAAAGAGACGAACCAAGAGAAAATATATATTTTTTAATATATGGTAGACAGTTCATTTGGAGGGATGGTTTTGGCCCGCAGGCCGTAAGTTGAAAAGCCCTAGTCTATAATAAAATGTGTCTCCTGCACCTTCTTTGCCTGAAAAGCTTCATAGTATGTCATTAAAATGATCTTGTTAATTCAAGTTTTACTTAACTTGGCCGGGTGGTGCTATGTGGTTGTTTATATAGAGCACTTTCTCCAGACCTTTCTCCAGACCCTTCTCCAGACCCTTCTCCGGACCCTTCTCCAGACCCTTCTCCCGACACTGCCCCAGACCCTTCTCCAGACCCTTCTCCGGACCCTTCTCCAGACCCTTCTCCAGACCCTTCTCCCGACACTGCCCCAGACCCTTCTCCAGACCCTTCTCCCGACACTGCCCCAGACCCTTCTCCAGACCCTTCTCCCGACACTGCCCCAGACCCTTCTCCCGACACTGCCCCAGACCCTTCTCCAGACCCTTCTCCAGACCCTTCTCCGGACCCTTCTCCAGACCCTTCTCCAGACCCTTCTCCGGACCCTTCTCCAGACCCCTCTCCCGACCCTTCTCCCGACCCTTCTCCAGACCTTTCTCTGGACCCTGCCCCAGACCCTTCTCCGGACCCTTGTCCCGACCCTGCCCCAGACCCTTCTCCAGACCTTTCTCCAGACCCTTTTCCAGACCCTGCTCCAGACCTTTTTCCAGACCCCTTTCCCGACCCTTCTCCCGACCCTTCTCCAGACCTTTCTCTGGACCCTGCCCCAGACCCTTCTCCAAACCCTTCTCCAGACCCTTCTCCAGAACCTTCCCCAGAACCTTCTCCAGACCTTTTTCCAGACCCCTCTCCAGACCCTGCTCCAGACCCTTCTCCAGACCCTCCTTTGGACCCTTCTTGAGTCAGGAGTACTTACTTGAAAGATGAGCACACTTGCATGTTTGATGATGTTTAACCCAGAGGACCCCATTCACACACAGGGAGAACATGCAAACTCTACACGCATTACAGTCTCTCTGGGGATGTCAGTCCTTTATGATTTCTATTCCATAATTAGATTAGATTCGTTATACCTTCTGGATTCAGCGTTATTTCTAGGGTGAATAAATCAACAAACATTTTAGCAAAAAGGAAACTTTATAACATTATATTTTTAAAAAAGTGAGTATTTTTTTCATGTTTGATTGGTATAAAATATCCTTAGTCTCGAAATCGTGTTGGAAATTGCCTTACAATTAAGATAAAACACTAATCAAGGATGAGAAAAGCGTAAATAGTGTAGTATAATATGACAGTTTTCAGCCTCATGCGCACAATCACATACACCCGGAATTATTGTAATAAGGTCCTTGATCAAGTATTGGTTTAGTCATTAATCACAGAAGCACATGCAGCTGCACAGTCTGCTGACGTCACTGCTCCTATCACACAACAGCACAACAAACATGTATCTGCTGCTACTTTCCACACAACAAGTACTTTCTAGTCCTCTACATACAAATAATACATCACATTGAATTATAACAAAGGATTCAGGGCAAGACTTAGGACGAGGCCAACATATAATTTGCATTTTGTCTTTTGATGTAGCTTTTTCTGTCTTACTTTGTATTTGACAGTTATCATTCACTTGTATTACTTGTAAAGGAGTAATATTTGACTAAGTTTACATGTAATATTACTCTAAAGTCTAAAGTACTAGTCTAAATTAAAATCTAAAATACTTTGATCAACTCTGCGTAGTATTGTATTAAATATGATCCTAATTGTATTGATTAGAAAAAGAAACTGCATTCTTTGTTGTTTTTTGCTACTTTTAGAATAAACAAGTAAAACACAAGATAGATGCATAATAAAAGATAGTAAATAATGATAATAATTATATAATAAAGGTTTAAATAGCAAAGAAAGTCATTTCGCAGCCACTTCAAACCCGTACATTATTTTTCAATCGGCTCATATGACACTTTGCACGTTCTAAAGAGTAAATAGTTGATATTTGAGCATGAATTGGCGTCGGTGTGGAGCGGTTGGAGACACGTTGGTGGCGTCCTCACAGAGCGGCGGTGATGTGTCTCATTTGGCCGTGTTCCTGGGCTGTAAAGGATGTGTAAGGTGCATATGTCACTGTTTGCCAACGTTTTAAATATTCACTAAAAGAGCGCTGGCAGAGACACGACCGGATCTGTCACTTTGCCTTATGGCTCTGTGCTCTTTGTGGCAATTAGCTGTTCAGTAATTCAGTTTGGGATAAAAAAGAAAAAGGGAGGGGAAAAAAAAACATTATTTTCCGTGACGGTTAGTCTGGGTCGCATCTGTCTCGTCGCGTCATTGTTATCCTTCCACCGCACGGCCAGAGCTGAATATAACGGCAAAATGTGTGAGAATAAGATGAAAGAACTTGACTTTAGTGTGCAATACTCGCACGTGACTTGGATTGCACTTGATTGCACTCGTGTGAGAAACAAACTGGCAAACCTGTGGCCGGTGGGAGGCGGCTTAACCCACTGCTCCTCAGTTTCCCCGACATAAAAAGGAAGGAAGACAGTTTTTTTTTTTTTTAAAGGTGCACTTTAACTTTCACAGTATGGTGTTAAAGTTTTCTATCTCCACGGAGACGGGGACATGAGCAGGACAAGTTACGGATTGGATCTGTGGAAAGATGACCGTAAGCTCACAGTAAGAATGTATGTTTTTTGTTTGCAATAAAATAGAACAACTGGATAAGCCATTCTTTGTGAGTTCCAGGCAGAGGCATAACATCGCCATGGAGACGAGCACAGTTACACAGTGCACCTTTAATTCTGTGATTTTCAATGTACCAAGAATTCAAACAACCAATTAATTTGGGCAAATCAAATGATCAAATGTGTTAAATCGATTGAAAACTCAATGCCGATTATACACAAAATATGAATACCTAAAATCCTGTACTTTAACACGCAAAAAAGTAAAATATGACTGCTGAATCTATGTCAAGTGTCTTCTTTTATACATTGTTTTGGTCTTTTGGTATATTCACAATTATCATCACAACATTCACATAAAATAGTATTACACACTCTTTTGGAGTGAAATGACGCAATGTTTTTAATCTTATAATATTTATTTATTTGATTTATTTATTTGATTTATTTTTATATATATTATTATATTTTTTTATGTATTTAATTTATTTAATTTTATTTATTTTATTTATAAATCAATTTTCTTCAAAAGTTGGCGTCCAGGCCCTGTGTGACCAGCGCTGTGAGATCAATTACCGGCTGCATCGATTTGCTGAATGTCCACCCTGCTCCTCCCCCCACACCGCCCCGCCCCAAGCGTTTGACAACCTATAAAAATCTCAAAAACAAACGTAAACTCCCCCCGGTGTTCTCGAGACCTCAAAATACCCTACAACCGAAACAACCGTCGCTCTGCCGTCACGCGCCCCGCCCACACAGCAAAGCCCCGCCCACGCAGACGAAGGACACAGCTCTGGCGGAGGACACGCGTGGTCCTGACATGACGCGTGATGGAGAGTTACCCATCCCCGCGGCGCCCATATGTGCCCAGGTGCGTCTGTCGCCCTCCACCCCCCCCTGCTCCCGCCCCCCCCACGCCCCCCCACGCCACTGTAATCAATTTAACAGGATCGTTTCATCATCAAATATCCAAATGATGATTGCTTACTTTACCTAATCTCCTAATACCGGCGACCTCTAACTGCGCGGAGGGTAAATCTTTGCATGTGTGCTTTGCTTTGCTTGTTTTATTTTGGTAAAACACTGGGGAATGCTAAAGCGCCGCGAAACGTCTCTTGTAATCAGACTTTCTTTATGTGTGTGCGTGAGGTGTTTTTTTTTTTTTCTTTCTTTCTTTTTTCTGTTTGTGATTGGCGTTGAATGCAAAGTGACTGTCAGTGATCCTCATGAATGCCCAAGTAGCTCATTGACTGTGAACTGGCTCTTGTTAGCAGTTGGGTAAGCAGGAATAGAAATATAAGCACTTAGGCTATTTATTCATGCTGACTGCTCTGCGCTGGCTTTTTGAAGGTAAAGAGGGTGTTTTTTTATGTATGTGTGTGTGTGGTGAAGAGGGGAGCGCGGAATGAGAGAGGGAAATAGTCCAGAAAGAGACAGTGCTGTAAGTGGTAAAGTGAAGTGTGTGCTTTTGTGGTTTAATCAGCAAAAAAAGTGTCTTGGATTGTGCTGTTTTGGGAAGAAACAAAAGCTACCCAAAAAACAGTGAATGAAATGAAATGTTTATTTTTCCAAACATATATCAACACTTACCATTTTGTAGACAGAGTTGTATGACCAAAGCATCTTATGAAGTTGTGTCATTGGTGGCAGAGTGGTTAGCATCTCTCAGGCCAGTTAAATATAAGAGGAGTTGTGTGTTTTGCATCTTTACATGTTTTTGTTGTTAACTCTGATTATCTAAAGTGTTGGTCCAACACTTTGGGAGCCCCATCTTCTGAGCTTTGGCCTACGGTTGATGGGTTGAATGGGGGAAACTCAAGTACCGTATTTTCATAGTTTTGGCCGGGGTGCGACTTATACTCCAGAGCAACTTATATTTGATATTATTCGCTATTTTCACACCGGCAACCACAAGAGGGCGCTCTAGGCAGAAGAAGAATCTGCACTTCCTCTTCCTCTGGAGTTTGTGGAGTTGTTTAGAAGTGACACAGAGGAAGAAGAATTCAATGGATTTAGTGATTTGGGGTAAAACTGATGCTTTGGTAAACTTGTTAGCATGTTCTTTATGCTATAGTTATCTGAATAACTGTTCATATGTTACGTTAACATACCAGACACTTACCACAGTTCTGTCTGTGCCTTATGTAGCTGAAGGTGTTAGCGTTAGCATACGTACACCTATTCACCATGTTCTCTCATCTGTTATTATTTTAAACTACATTTCAAGATGGAATGTCTGTTCTTGGTCTTGGATCTTATCAAATAAATTTCCCCCAAAAATGCGACTTATACTCCAGTGCGACTTATATATGTTATTTTCTTCTCTATTATGCATTTTTTGGCTCCTGCGACGTATACTCCGGGAAATATGGTACCTAAAGGAATGAATCCAGACATCGGCACGTTGCTGTGAGGCAGATGTGCTCGGCACTCAGCCACCTCGCCACAAAGTTCTGAATTCTAACACGATATGTCACTCAGACTAATCCCTCCTGCTGTGTAACGAGAATACCTCTCTGCGATCGCCCGAACAAGACAAACAGTAGAAAATATAAATATTAAACAAAAATAAAAGCTCATTTTTAGCCGTGTGAACGGGGCATGTTTTACACGGTGCTGCGCCACCCGCACGCCTGCAAAGCACTTGGGTTATTTTAATCAGAGGCATATGTGCATAAACATCTCTCCTTGGCATTGTAATCACCATCATTACAGGCCACACGTAGCTCGTGTTCTGATTTGGACCAGCGACAAGTTACTTTTTAAGCTCTCCGCAAACAAACACTCACCAATACTTTGTGTCCTGAACGAGCCTCGACCGACTGTTAACCCGTGTCCCAGTTATGATCACCATAATAATAATTCTGTGTGTTTTTCTGCAGCATGAACGTGAAAGCCGTCTTTAGCCCCGCGGTGAGTGCTGCCGCGGTGACGTCTCTCTCCAGTCGAGCTGGGTGAGCGAGGAGACATGGAGAGAACGGGGCTCGTGTACAGTACGTGTGCGACTTCTTTTTGTCTAAGTGAGTTCGCCGGGTGAAGTGGGTTACAGCGCGGAGAAAGAGAATGAGAATCCTTTTATGCATTATCAAATGTTTCTCTTTAGAAATTCAACACTCTTTTCAATATTGAGTCTGAAGAGAATGTGCTCAAGACTTTACCCTGCTGCTGGAATCAGTCGGAGGACCATTTTTAGTCATAAATTATGCACTGAAACAAAAAGAATCTCTTTTTTTTTGTTCCGGCGCTGAACGGGCCTGTGCAAACGCCTTTTTAAAATCTTTAAAATTGTCCATTCAAGTCAAAGTTACTGAGTGTAGCAAAAATGTCAAAGACATAAAGTCGGAGGAAGATTGAATAAAATAATGCGGGGGGACAGATTAGTCATGGAGTTGAGCCCACACGCTCTTTCAGCCGGTGCACAATGCCACGTTTTATAAGCGGCGCCCATCTCCACAAAGGCTGCGTTCAATATATCGAGGATGATACATGGTCAGACGTGTAATCTCTCTTTGATTCTCTGCTCTCATTCATTCCACAACCTTTTCAGGCCTGACACTGATGAGCTGCTGGGCTTCATCCTCGCCACACAGCAGCGGCAGGCCACATATGTGTCTATCTTCTGCACACGCTAATAATGCTACACTCATGTCTATAGACCCGCACACGCTAATAATGCTACACTCATGTCTATAGACCCGCACGTGCTAATAATGCTACACTCATGTCTATAGACCCGCACACGCTAATAATGCTACACTCATGTCTATAGACCCGCACACACTAATAATGCTACACTCATGTCTCTAGACCCGCACACGCTAATAATACTACACTCATGTCTATAGACCCGCACACACTAATAATACTACACTCATGTCTATAGACCCGCACACACTAATAATGCTACACTCATGTCTATAGACCCGCAAGTGCTAATAATGCTACACTCATGACTATAGACCCGCACACACTAATAATGCTACACTCATGTCTATAGACCCGCACACGCTAATATATGCTACACTCATGTCTATAGACCCGCACACGCTAATAATGCTACACTCATGACTATAGACCCGCACACGCTAATAATGCTACACACATGTCTATAGACCTGCACACGCTAATAATGCTACACTCATGTCTCTAGACCCGCACACACTAATAATGCTACACTCATGTCTCTAGACCCGCACATGCTAATAATGCTACACTCATGTCTATAGACCCGCACACACTAATAATGCTACACTCATGTCTATAGACCTGCACACGCTAATAATGCTACACTCATGTCTATAGACCCGCACACACTAATAATGCTACACTCATGTCTCTAGACCCGCACACGCTAATAATGCTACACTCATGTCTATAGACCCGCAAGTGCTAATAATGCTACACTCATGACTATAGACCCGCAAGTGCTAATAATGCTACACTCATGACTATAGACCCGCACACGCTAATAATGCTACACTCATGTCTATAGACCCGCAAGTGCTAATAATGCTACACTCATGACTATAGACCCGCACACACTAATAATGCTACACTCATGACTATAGACCCGCACGCACTAATAATGCTACACTCATGTCTATAGACCCACACATGCTAATAATGCTACACTCATGACTATAGACCCGCACGCACTAATAATGCTACACTCATGTCTATAGACCCGCACACGCTAATAATGCTACACTCATGTCTATAGACCCACACATGCTAATAATGCTACACTCATGTCTATAGACCCACACATGCTAATAATGCTACACACACACCTATAGCGCTGCACGTGCTAATAGTACTTCCATATCTAGTCCAGAAGTGACGTGTTTTGAATAGCTGCACGCAGACTCATACTTTTATTAACATTCCCGTTAATTTTAAGGGAGCAGGAAATACAAAGCAGTATTTTTTATCATTTGTAGACAACGCAGACACATAGTTGTTATTTATGTGTCAGATTTGCCAAACAGAAACAACTATTCATATCTAACTTCAACCTCCACTTTCTAAAGTTTACCTATTAAGTAAGTAAAACTTTATTATAGAGCACCTTTCACAGATAAAAATCACAAAGTGCTTTACAGAGAGCAATAAAAAACAACACGAAAAAGTACAATAAAGAATAAAGACATTACTGGAGGATTTGTGGTGCTTGGGGAAACTTTTTTCCCCCTTCTTGTCAAACCGTTATGGCCCGTTATGTTGGTGCATTATTGTCCAGGATAACTTGTGTGTTAATTGCGAGGTTGTTTGCATGTATGCTATTTTAACGCTAATTGCTAATGGTGATAACATACAAAAAGGCTCAGTGTTACTCGCGTGTGCTGGAGTGGTTGTCAATCACCAAAACAGACCTGAAGTGATTTCTTTTAGTTTGCAATCTTTAGAGGCTCATGCTTAACTCATTGAAAATGCATTAGCGCAAACTCATGAAACGGTAGCGTGCTAATGGAACGCTACCATGAAGGGTCTGTATACTTGAACATGCTAATGCTATTAACGCTTCACAAACGTCTACAGCCATGCACCTTATTTAATACCACTAATAACACACATTGACATTGGCCCACACTTGCCGGCCTTAAGAGTTCATTACAGGGCGGTGTCTCTAGTGCCACGCCACAGTCTCTCAGCACAGTTATTGACCAGAGCGTTCAGGTGCGACATTGACTGCTATTGTTGTCAGATAATGGCACGCAGTGTGATGTTAGCAGCCAGGCTAAGGACGCCCGGCCCCAGAATAATAAACGATATTGAATTTCTCATAGTGTGAAAATGTTACGGTCGCCTTCTTTGCTCAAATAACAGTGAATTGCTCATAGATCTACCTGTGGGTGTTCTGCATTTCATCACTTGTATGTCATGGAATGTACCTGCTGCTTTTTTACACTCATTATTCGCCCGTCCTCTTCCATTTAACTAAGCTATGATATCTTAAAGGTTGTCTGTCTGTAATGTAACTTTTCTGTTCGAAGGTACGCCAATAATGAAATAACAACACAAATAGTAACACAAATAGTAAAAAAAAATAGTGACACAAACAGCAACACGAATACACAAATAGTGATACAAATAGCAACACAAATAGTGACACAAATAGCAACACAAATACACAAATAGTGATACAAATAGCAACACAAATAGTGACACAAATAGCAACACAAATACACAAATAGTGATACAAATAGCAACACAAATAGTGATACAAATAGCAACACAAATAGTGACACAAATAGCGACACAAATAGAAACACAAATAGTAACAAAAATAGTAACACAAACACAAATAGTGACACAAATAGCGACACAAATAGAAACACAAATAGTGACACAGATATCGACACAAATAGCGACACAAATAGCGACACAAATAGCAACACAAATAGTAACACAAACACAAATAGTGACACAAATAGCGACACAAATAGAGACACAAATAGTAACAGTGCAATGTCATTCTGTGGAACGCCCCAGGACAAGCGAACCGTTTATCAAAATGGTGCACTCTGCAGTCCCCACTGGGAAATGTAACATCTGCATTTGACTCATCGTTCATCGCATTTGAGGTAAACTGTTCAACTGTTCAACCCAGAGACCCCCACACGAGCCAGGATCTGGATCAGCAGAAAAGAAGGATTTGCCAAAGTCCACGTAGTCAAGTCCTACAAATGATAGTTCAAAAGCTACAGATGCTAACCAGAGTGTGTGTTTTCTTCTTTTTATATCTCTGGTTATCAAACTCGTTCAATAGTTGTCATAAGGGATTTACAACCTTTTTTGTTCACTGCCACTGCTGCACTTTACTAGAAATTACCTGTAACTATTATCAGCGACTTTCCTGATCAATGGACACACTCGACCGACTTTGGACCAAATGGGACGGTTGTTTTAGTTTAAATGGGCCGTGATGTTTAGTTGGGTTTAGTTGTCTATTTGTGTTATGATTTTTGACTTACATTCTCTGGTCGTTTTGTGTTGTGTTGTGTTAAATCTGTATTACGTTTACCTCTCTGATCAAGATGTATTACAATACACAATTGTAATGTACATTGTAAAATACTCTATGCTTAAAACCAGTATGATGTCTAAACTGTTTTCAAGCTGTGAAAAGAGGAAGTAGGTATTTAAAACTACTACCTTTGGCACACTGCTTGTATTCACATGCAAACTAAACTAATCGATGAAATACTTTTACAATATATGAGGGGGAAATGTGTGTGTATATACTGTACGCATGCTCATTTAAAATAATAAAATCGGGTACATTTGCTTTCATTTGGTCTGGATATTATATAAAAAGCTGCTCCACTCCATTTAAACCACATCAATTCTTGTTTATTTCTTGAACATAATAGAAAATACATTGGGCCGACCAAACATAACTCTTTTCTACCCTATATTTTCTATACTCTGCCAATTTATACCGCTTCAAACCTTCTCAATGCGAACCCAGCCCTTTATACGCATCAATGAAATAAGCAGAAATCCCAAACTAAATGAAACTCTTTTAGCATTAGCACTTCTCCAAAACCCTCAAATCCACAACAAATAAACGCCTAAGAGACACACACAGTGGCATCGCCTCCGAGACACATGTACGCTCCCTCGCACCGCAGCCATTTACCACCCGCGAGCTATTCATTTTTACAAATTCTATAACCTCTTAGAATTTCTTTATGTGAGGAAGATTGCTGCCTGGACTCAGAGTCATTATAGTGATTGAATGTGCTTCAATAGAAAACTTAAGCAGAGGAGGAGGCGGAGGGCGAGGGGAAGAGCAGAGGAACCTAAAGGCAGCGAGACAATGAGGCCAATAGACACGGCGAGAGCAGCGTGACAGTGGCAGGTTGAGCCGGAGACGCTCGTCCTTTTGTGCACACACTGTATCTTATGGCTTTGACAGGAGTGCTGTTTATCTAGAGCGGATTACGTGTGATTTCTGTTTTATTTCGTTACGTTTTGGCATCGCCATCAGCAGGTCGCGCGGTGGGTCGGCAGTGGTCTCCTCACGACTGTCCTCAGACCCAAACTGGATGCGACAGTGTTCGATGTTGAGATGATTGAGGATGTGAACGAACAGCAGTGAAATGATTCATTTTCGTTCATTCTCGAGACTTTAAACAGTCCCTCGTGTTTGTGGCCGTCTTTACGAACTTTGCGAATGAAAGAACTGAAGTTAATGTGACAAACAGCCAGGTAACAAGTGTGCTTTACATTTATGTTGAATTAAAAATGCTTAATTTTGCAGCTCTTTTGTTATTTTTTTTGTCTGAATCATCCTGAATACATCGAGACGTAGCATTTAATCTATACCGTGTTAGCCAAATCAGGGTTCCTCATGAAAACAGCCAGGCGCTATAAATAGATGTGATGATAATTTAAAACAAGAAACCCTGCTCACAGTAAGAATGCCAATTTTTTTTTTTGTAATTTTTTTTTTTTACAATCAAAATGAACATAGCCAAACAGAACATAACCGGACCAGACAGAGAGGAAAAAAGACGGAAAACATAAGTAAAAGGATCTGAGGGCATTTATAATTTAAACCACATTCCCACAAATCCCCTTTCAAATTAAGTCAGAATGTAATTTTTTCCAATTTGCGAATGTCCAGTATAATGTCAGTCCAGTCCTTGATCGTCGGTACATTTCATGTCATCCATTTTTTTGTGATTGCTTTTTTCATACCTGCCAGGAGGAGGCTCCAGAGATAACTGCCGGTTGTATCCATGGCAGGAGTTCTGAGGCCCAAAAACATAGTTCTGAAATCCATAAATTGTCTCTAAGGCTTTGTTGATCTCATCCAACCCTTGTGAACAACAGGACAATCCCAAAACACATGATTTGCCTCCAGCTGCCACATCCATGCCAATATTTTAACAAAACACCTATAATTGAACAAACGGCAGATACAATTTGAATATCTCCATGGACAAAAAAAAAAGCAGCGCACACAACCACGCACAGAAAGTTACACGGGTACACGAATACCGCATCTACTGGTCCTTCCATTGTCATGTTTCATGAAGAAGATCCCTGGACAAACTCAAGATTGCAAAGAGCGTCGTAAACACACTGTCACCTGGTTTTCTGGGCGGTTTCACTTCTAAGTAACCGGGCCCCGACCCCACCCACCGCTTAGCCTCCGTGATCAGGCAAGCTCGGGCGTTCTCGATGGCCTTCTCGGTGGCGTTCTCGATAGCGTTCTCGACGGTGTTCTCGATGGGAGTTCTCGATGGCGTTCTCGATGGCCTTCTCGATGACGTTCTCGATGGCTTTCACGATGGCGTTCTCGATGGCTTTTACAATGGCGTTCTTGATGGCCTTCTCGATGGTCTTCTCGATGGCCGTTCTCGATGGTCGTTCTCGATGGCCGTTCTCGATGGTTGTTCTCGATGGTTGTTCTCGATGGCGTTCTCGATGGCGTTCTCGATGTCCGTTCTCGATGGTCGTTCTCGATGGCCATTCTCAATGAGTGTTCTCGACGGCCTCAAACGGCGTTCAGTCAAGTTTGCGTCGCACCAAATATCGAAACATCTAAATGCACGAGCACATTTACTTTTGGTTTTGGAGCGCCTTCTCTACAAACTGTAAGCAATCACACCATTTGTCCCATTCCACTTTCCTTGTGTTCCTAAAGATTGTCAAACTTGGCACCTCGCGCTTTATTGTATATTTGCATTGTTTTGGCACGTGCCGGACTCCAGCAGCCGATTAAGTTAAAGAGAATCTGCGGATTAAGACTGTGCGAGACGTGTAATGGCTTCGTTTCTGTAATGAGACTTTGTTTATAATGGCGTACGTTCATAATTAGTGCACACATATCGTTTGGCATTTCTCCGACTCCGTCTTTGCCGTTCGATCGATCTCTGTCTCTCCGCCGCCGCCGTCCCTCCCTCTCTCCTCTCCTTTCGCTTTTTTTTTTTTTTTACACCAGTAGCACCTGGACCTCCACTATTCATCACGCGGATGACTCGGAACATGAATTAGTTTTCTTTTTTTTCACCGCGGAAGATGAGAGGGCCAGATGGCATAAAATTAAAAAAAAGGCTTTTGGAGATAAAAAAAACGAGTCGGAGGCATGGATGAAGGAAGCAGAAAGTGACATATTTGCGACTTTTGGCTCATATATTGTTCTGTGGTGTGCTGCTCTGTGGTACGCTAGCTTTACCTATGATTGTTCCGTGCTAGATTTGACATTGATCAGGTCTGATTTGACGTAGTGAGATGAATTGGGTTGAACAGGCACTTTTCTTTCGTCATCATAAGTCGGTGTAATCCCTCATTCGTCCAGGAGGGTTCCACTGTAGTAAAACATTCAGTTGTATCGTCTGGAAACATCTAGAATGTCATCGTGAGTGTTGATTAAATGACTGCTGCTGCCACAACTAATAAACAAAAAAAATAATCAGAAACGTAATTACTTGTATTTATTTATTTCAGGGACGAGCTGGTGCGGCTGACCAGCCCATTGTGGAGCGGGCAGAAGAAGGGAATGTCCAGAACCCTCCAATCAGTGAATCCAGCTCCTCCTCCACAACACGTCCGGCCCTCTTATTTATGTTTTAAGCTTTATTTAACCAGGTAAAGACCCATTGAAATCAAGAACTATTTTTAAAGTAAAGACATAACAGCCCAAAACTCTTAAAACATTACAAATAAGAAAGAAAGAAAGAAAAAAAAAATAAAATCTACATTTAAAATCACAGACAATTTTTATCAACATAATGCATTTTATGTATACCGTATTTTCTGGACTATAAGTTGCACCAGCCAAAAAATGCATAATTGAGAAGAAAAAAACATGCAAGTGTGAAAATAACAAATAATATCACTTATAAGTTGCTCCGGATTATAAGTATAAATATAAGTATAAGTCGCACCCTGGCCAAAACTATGAAAAAATATATAGTCCGGAAAATACGGTATTCAGTTTTATTCATGTAGCTTTGAGCAGTAAAGAAAACAGCAATACAATAATCTTGTTGCACTTTGCATTGAAACTATATGTAGCATATTTCAATGTGTATTATTTTATATTTTTCTGCTCTCCATGATTTCTTGCAGTAGCCGGTGACAAATCATTTATTCGATCTGTTAAACGGTCAAAAGTCTTACAAATGGTGTCCATAACAGAAAAAGGCCAATTAAAATGTCTTATTTTAAGATTTTTTTAAATAATTCTAATATTTACTATTGAGTCCCGTAAATGGCCCTTTATTAAAAACACAAAACGACATACACAAATATTGAAAAGGCAAAGATAAATGAAGGAAAAAGTGACATAATTCTAACTTTTGTCTCACGTTGTTTTGACGTTCCTCGCTCCGTCTTATCACCGGGGGCACATGCCAGCTCAGGATTAAGGCCCCGGGATTTTTGACGCTATTACGCTCCATATTAAAGCTTTTCACACAGCCGTCATTGTCATTTCTTCATAGTTCAAACAGAAAAATGGTGAAAGTCTAATTAGCGGGTGTAATTGCGGCAGGATGAGGCGCTGCCAATCGGACGTGTAGAAGGTGGAGTGGTCTTTTCATGGTGGTCTGCCCGCGCCGGTCTCTTATCACAGCTTGTAGAGACGGTTCCTTTTATTTCAATAACACAGAAAAGGCTGGACTGGAAGAGGCCGTGGGGTCAGGCTGGAGTTGTTACGAGATGCAACTGGAGAAGTGGGTGATGATGAAGGAGTGACCAAAAGTGCAACGATGTTTTTGGTGTGGAATTAAAACTATTGCAAAGATCAAACCAAGGCAAAAAATAAAATGGGAGGAAACCAAACGAACTAATAAGTTAATATGATTGGATTTGGACAAAACAGTATGTATAGTGTATAGATATTTTACCATTGATGACGTGAGGTTTGATCACTGTTCGAATTGTGCTGAAAACTAAACCTTTACATTGTTGTTGTTGTTTTATGGCGGTTGGCATCCGAGTGTTGCATTACCGCCAGACTTTATTCCTCAGACGTTTCGTAGTCCTCAGACTCTGTCGTAGTCCGTAAAAGTACTCCTCCCATTGCTTTGGCGTACAAAGCCCATGAGGTCATGATGTGTTTTTGTGACTAGAATAGTTGTCGTGTCAGAGACCAACCGGCTTTATTCCAGGGAGACTCCTCCTCACCTTCCTCGCCCTCTTTGACGCGCGGTTAGAAGTCCTTCTTCCATCACTTTGGCGTTTCTAGGCCCACGAAGTCCAAGCGCGTTAGGACATCCTCTTGCTCCTCATCCTCGGCTCAGTCTCCAACACCCCCCACCTCTATAAACGTTTACCCAGCCCTGTGCTACATAAGTAAGCAACCACAGCCTGACACAAACCCTGTGACTGGATCGCCAGAACGTTCCGCAGATTGAACTCCCGCCCATTATTCCGAAACCACAAGGCCAACCCGGCCCTTTCCCTATCATAAGCCTCACAGCAAATCAGCACATGCTCGACAGAATCGTTTCTACACCTACATAAACCTGTAAAACAAGCATAAAAGTGTAGAACAAGCTGTTCGGTTCATCGGAGGTTCAAAGACAATACGCTTCCATTCAATGTCATTATGTTCCATGCCTCACAGTCATATCATCATATAAAGTGCCTTCCATACGTAGAATGTAACACAACATTCTTTACTGAGATCTGATGGACCCTGGCTCACCCCAGGGTGATCTGTGTCTCACTCTGAGTTCTTCACATGAATGAATCTGGAAATTCTCTCATCTAAAGCCGTCGGGATGTAAAAAAAAAATAGTTCATGCTGATTAGTCGAAGCGTCACAACAGCAGAAGAAGAAGAAACATTTAATTGTGTTAAATTCAGTGCTCAGAAAGTAATTTTTTCATTCTCATCCACAAATGTACAAAGTGCCTGTATGTGCAGTTTTTTTTTGGACAAGATAGGCTGTATTTCTCCTACAAATAAGCCAAAGTACAATTATCAGCGCTGCCATGTTTGTTTTGCGCTGTTTTGCCGCCTAAACCACAATGCTGCTCTGTGATTGGCCCGTTTACCACCGGTCCGGACTGCAAACGAATCAGAGGGAGCCGAACATGAGTCTCAAGATTCTCAAGAGTCTGAACTCACAAGAATCGTGTGAATTCATCTCAGGTTAGATCTGATGCCCAGCTTAATCAAAAGGCATACCGACTTGTCTCAAAGCTACACTCTTTTCCTGTATAAAACAAATTTAACTCTTTATTTTGGCCTATAACTACGCCCAGTTCGCACACGTCCAGTTGCGTGGACCGTTGTTTCTGTGTATTCTGTGTATTCTGAGCACCCCATCGCCCGGCAGCAGCAGTCCTCGCTCCACACTACCCTCCCTGCTCCAGCCCACTCCCGCTAAGCTCCCGCTGCATCTGCTGTTTGTTTGCTTAGCTACTGTATTTGTCCTTATCTGCATCCCGAATAAAAAACAGGTTCTCTTTTCATTATCCCCTTGTATCAAGCCGAGCGCAAACAGCCAAGTCTGCTCGCCGATAACGCGCCGTCTTTGTGCCGTAATGGAGACACGCTCTGTGGAGAGACGCCGCGGATACGACGGTAAACATGGCACACAGGAAACTCCAACTTCTGCTTGATCATTATCACTTCACAAGCACTTACTATTATTATACGCGGGCCTCTTCCCTTCATACCCAGCCATTTGCATACGGAGTTCGAGAATAACTGCGATTTGATCATGTTTTATTCTTTGAAGAGTTAAAGTGAAACAAACATGGTTATTTTATGCACCAAAGAGTGTGTCTGAGGTAACGGCGGTTCAGATTCAAAGATGATTTAGTCAACTGTGATATGGGTGTCACAACGGGATAATTGTAAGAGATTTTGAAGCGACAATATGTGATTAAAATGAGCTTTCATGCACTGTCAGGTTCTATGTTGTACAATATTCACATCATTTTAGCATCGGTCCTTATGCTGTAGATGCATAAACAAGTCAAATCAGCTAATTCTTATTTTTAGGTGTAGAATAAAGACGTCAAGATTATTCGCTTCTTCAATAATTAGGATTTTTCAGGCCACAATACTTTACTATACTACCGTATTTTCCGGACTATAAGTGGCACCGGAGTATAAGTCGCACCAGCCAAAAAATGCATATTAGAAAAGAAAAAACATATAAGTCCCTCCGGAGTATAAGTATATAAGAGTAAATGTGAGTATAAGTCGCACCCGGGCCAAAACTATGAAAAAAGGTTCAACTTATAGTCCGGAAAATACGGTATTTTCTTTTAATTGTTAGGATTATAAGAAAATAATAATATAACATTTAGAATCAAATTTGTATTATTTCCATCCAGTTTATACTTTAAAACAGTGAAACTTACTGTAAATTACTTTTTAATTACGCTGTCAACCTCACATTGACTATACTGTATTTTCTGCACTATAAGGCGCACTGGATTATAAGGCGCATTGTCAATGAATGGTCTATTTTGATCCTTTTTCATATATAAGGACTATAAGGCGAATTAAGCGAAACAAAATGTGCACCACAGAAAATCGCTTTAAGGTCAGTAAACATGACCAGAATCATCATATATAAGGCGCAGTAGATTATAAGGCGCACTGTCGTTTTTGTAGAAAATTAAGTGCGCCTTAGAGTCCGGAAATTACGGTACTTTATCATTCAGAAAGTTTAGATTTGATAAAGACGGCCACAAAATTAAAGAAATGGTAATAATGATTAAAAAAAAAAAAAATATGTATAGGATGTCACTTTTTATTTGGTTAAAGAATAATGATTAAATCCTGATGTTCTTTCGTATAAAAAAAACAGTCCTGATGCTCGCAAAGTGCACAGCGGCTCCACGAGCAGGTGAAGCAATTCAGGGCTAAATTAATCAAAAGAAATAATGAAGACGACGACCGAACGTTTAAGAGCTTTTGAACGCGAGGCAGAGTGAACGTGCACGCTCATCCGAACAAACGTGAAAGCTAAAGAAACGCCACATTTGCCCTTTGCCCTTCACGCCGTCGCCGTCCGCAGAACCTCGCAGAACCTCCGCGCCCCCCCCCCCCCGTGTTATAACCGCGCCCGCCCCACCTGTGGGCCGTCCGGTCGCCTCGCCGCCGTCGTCGGGAGGGGCCACGCCTGTCACGCCATCCGTCACGGTTTTACGAGGGCCGCGCTTCCCCGCCGCGTTAACTTCACGACCTCTGCACACAGTCTCATTAAGGCGCTGATGAGTGTGTGATTCATATAGAGTCTGCTGTCAGCCGCCTGTCACTCAGCGCGGGACGACCAGGGCGCAGCCGGTGGTTTTATTTTTGGAGCAGATGCAAATAAAGCGAGTGGCTGAGGGATTCAAGAGCAGGGAGGAAAGCGGCAGAGAACATGAAGGAAAGAATTGTGTGTGTGTTTGTGTGTTTGTGTGTGTGTGTGTTTGTGTGTTTGTGTGTGTGTTTGTGTGTTTGTGTGTGTGTTCGCCGTGCACCAAAGGGGGTTAAGACCGGGGTTTGGCTGGCGAAGACAAGCCAACAGAGACGCCGCACGCTAAATCTAAA
This sequence comes from Eucyclogobius newberryi, assembly GCF_026437365.1. Classification (NCBI taxonomy): domain Eukaryota; kingdom Metazoa; phylum Chordata; class Actinopteri; order Gobiiformes; family Gobiidae; genus Eucyclogobius; species Eucyclogobius newberryi. The sequence continues at coordinate 7,731,669 of NW_027316167.1, forward strand.
AACTTTCCCCGGCATTGTTTAGAATCCTTAACAAGAGGGACTACAACAACATAATTTGGATTTCCCCCTCCTCGCGTTTCTTTCCATGTACCCGAGCACATAAATAGCTATCTTAACAACTTGATGCTATTTTGAATAGCGCTGCATCTCCCGGCGGATTCTCGTGAGTGAGGCAATTTGCCGGCGAACAGGTGCATTTTTTATGCTTTCATACAATTAAAAGAGGATCCACCTTCCCTCTCCCAGCCCGGATTTCACAGGCGCCCTCTTTTCAAGCGCAGGTTGAATTGATTTAGTTTGTCTAATTAAACTCAGAATAAGATGTTAATTACCTAACAAGGTCACCTCTCTTTACCACCAAATTTACCGATGGTTCTTTCGTCTTCAACAGTATTTTCTTCAAGGATTCGGAGAGAGAGCAGAAGAATGGTGTTAATTGCCTATACGCGCTGTGTCCCATTTTTGGAATTTCGACGCCTTTTCCCCCAGAACTTTCCTTTTTCTTTTCTCCTGGCTCTTTTTAAGCTTTTACAAAATGAGAATTCTTTGTGCTATTGTTTCTGTCTGTCTCCCCTCTCTTCCAAACTGATGCGTCAACTCGTCACAATATGGCCTTTGTCTGCGTTTACCAAATGTCACATACTTACTGCAGAGAGAGAGACGGAACTGAATTAAAATGGCATAAAAAAAAACACTGTACGCAGTAATATCACTCGCTCCAATGTACGCCGTCTGAACCTCTTAACAAAGTAATAGATATTTATGTGAATCCGTACAAAATGTGAGGTGAGGAAGTGTCCACTGCTTTCAAAAAGGGTCAAATCCTGTACAGAGGTCTGTCTTCTGGAGCGCTTCAGTTCACCAAACCTCCAGCTTCGTACTCCAGAACATAAACCTCGCTCTAGATTTGGAGAAGGGCCCCTGGGCACTCAAGTGTGGTCACATATCCCGCTGACCGGATGGGTCAAATGCACAGGATACTTCTTCCTATGGTCAGCACTAGATCATACACTCATAACTCAAGGAAGTGACGAATTTGGAAGTTACACAATCCAATATGGCAGTCTTCGTGGCGCACAGATCACATGCAGAACATTTCCAGATTAATTGGCCCAGCGGTTTGAACCACAGCGTGCCAGGCTGTAGTTTTTGGGTTCGACTCCCGCTCTGACCCTTCATTTTTTTCGGGTTTGGATTTTTTAACTTGTAGATTGCATGGTCTAGTTTGTTAAATTTTTTCCCCTCGTCTCCTAGCTACTACAAAAATTTAGGGTTAAAGGTTAAGGGTTAGGATTAAGGATTAGGATTAGTTTAAAGATTCGACACTTCCGGGACCGAATTCGTCACTTCCGTGAGTTATGAGTGTATGATCTAGTGCTGACCTTCTTCCTATGGGGACAGTACAGTATCTTAAATGTGCCCTTTAACCTTTCTGGTTAGGGGTGCACCTCCTGCTTGTCTCCATGGAGATGTTATTGCTTTGCCTGGAACGTTCCACAGTATGGCATTATCCATCCAGCCTTTATTCAGTTACAGGTGTGTTATTATTTTACACACAAAAAAGAATAAAAAAAGAACAAACTTTTGCCTCACCACAGATCTGACCTGTAACTTGGACCTGGAAACATGAACACAGAACACCTTTAATATTACTTACAATACAAAAGATCGAAAACACTTTACACTTGGACAAAACTGTATTTTTTTTTCCCATTTTCTTTTCTTTTTAATAAACTTGACATTTATAAGCTTTAAACCTTGTCATAAAACCGTTTCCTCATCAAAAACACACCACGAGTTGTGTTCATCTTCATTCACGCTTGTTTCACTCATCCATTCACTACAACTGTGTGCTCGCATTAGCATGGGTCGCCTATTTGTTAGGTTTTATAGCTTTATCTCAATGGTAATTCCCACCGCTGCCAGTAGAGGGCGTGTGTTTTACTTCTGAAACACGAGACGCCAAAGCGATGCCACTCAAGAGCACATTCGAAGGCCAATACCAACAGAAACAATGCATAATATATGTTCTTTTACGGCCAAACACTTTATTTTGAAGCGCTGAAGCTGCAGGTTGATTTGCTGCTTGTTTGATTGAGGTGGACGGCCACGCTTAAGGCTAATTAGCCCCTGATTTAAGAACTAGCGCCGCATTAGTCACATTAGCTTGTCACAGCATTTTGAAACATGAGCCGACGATTTTAAAGAGATTCGTGTCCAGCGACAGTGACTCACCAGACCGGGCCCCGTCAGGCTCCAGCGGCCCCAAATCACTTCCTTCAACTTCGTGTCATTTTTTTTTTGGGTGGGGGGGAGTTTGGGGCGAGCGGGGCGGTCGTCGGCGCCTGTCGCACATCCCATTAGAGTAATCATGGAATCGATACACCTCGTCCTAAATGAGGTGTGTCTTGCAGCCTCTTACATCAACATGACGACAGCTCCAGACTTAAACGTTCAGCCCAGCGTCCTACGAATGTCACGTTCTGGTCGTTTTTTGGCAAACATCTCGTGGTAAAAAAGGTAAAAGATATGAACTAAAAGGAAGTTACGATAAATGTATTTAACATTTTGATTATAGATTATAACCCTAACCCTAACCCATTATTAAGATTATAAAAATGTCACCACAGAATAGCATCTTTATAATTTCACTTCCTGTTTGTAATTGATGACATCACACAAGGAAATGACCCAGTAAACACAGGGCAAAAATTCATCTAATCTCACATTTTGTTTTATTTGACCCAAAAAATATATGAGAGCGACTTTATTTTGTTGAATTCATGTTTAGAGAGTCAAAAAAGTTGTTTCTTTGTGTAAATTCTGCATATACTTTGACTGGAATGATGTCACTTCCTGTCATTTTCTACAGATTTTTAAACGTTTTCTCCACAAATACCTGCTCGATTGGTGTAAAACTATAATGTACATGTACAAGCGGTATAAATACACCAAATGAAGTCAAAATTTGAAAATGGTAAAATCTGTTATGGGCATAATATGAATATCACCTTATAACCTTTTTTATATTTACTCAGCTCTTTTGTAGCTTCACTATAAATGACATATTCAACATTTAAATTTTGCATTTCTTCAAAACAACATTCACAATATTATGTACATTTTGATATCAAGAAATCAACACTAACCGTCTTTGTAGCACACATAGTTTTAATAGTCACTGATCAATTTACACATCAACGTCAATCATCATCAACTAATTTAGTTTGTTCGTTAATGTCACACCCACGAAGCGCCGCCTGATCTGACGTTCGTTCTCCCTCTGGCACATAAACATATACTGTATCACGATTACATAAAAAATGAATGCTTTGCTCTGCTGGAAATGAGCAAATTGTAAAGAGACACCAAAGTTTCCTCAGAAGTTAATCACATGATAGGTTCCATCAGAGGGACGGCCGCGCGGCTCTGAATGTGTGTGTGATTGCATAAGTACGCCTCATTGTGCGGCGCATTGTGTGGCAATCAGGTCCGGGGCCTTCCGTAACTGCAGGTCATTTACCATTCGTGCTCGTCATTACCTTTACATACAACTCCACGACCGCACTGCCATTCCTGCTTTTCAGAGCCGTTCTACACGCCATGGCAAGCATAGATTCACAGCTGCACGATGTAACTTTTCAGCTTTTGTCCACAGTTAACAACTTGAACGACATGATAAGAACATCTTTTACATATTTTAAACAACTCTAGCATGAATTATAGTATTGCAACTGTTGTTTTGGAAGGTATGCAACTACAAATCAAGTGTCAAGTGTATATTGTCTATAATGAAACCAATTAAGCAAACAATAGTATGTGATGTTTCCATACGTTTGTCGTCACATTTTGTTATCCTCGAGACGAAACCAGAACATTTACAGATAGATTTTTGCACATTTCTGAAGCCGTAATATTGTCTGAATATTGTCATAAGGATAATTTAAAATCAATGTTTGGCCTCTTTCTGATCACGTAGAATGCTTCGTCACAACGCTGCGTGTATTAAAACCTCTTTAATTTACTGTAGTTTTGTCCTTTCTCTTACTTGTCTTGAAGGATGCATTGTACCATGTCCTAAAGACTTGAAGGATGCATTACAGTGTCCTAAAGTCTTTGAGAGTCTTGAAGGATGCATTGTACCGTGCCCTAAAGACTTGAAGGATGCATTGTACCGTGTCCTAATGTCTTGAAGGATGCATTACTGTGTCCTAATGTCTTGAAGGATGCATTACCGTGTCCTAAAGTCTTGAAGGATGCATTACCGTGTCCTAAAGTCTTGAAGGATGCATTACTGTGTCCTAATGTCTTGAAGGATGCATTACCGTGTCCTAAAGTCTTGAAGGATGCATTACCGTGTCCTAAAGTGTTGAAGGATGCATTACCGTGTCCTAAAGTCTTGAAGGATGCATTACTGTGTCCTAAAGTCTTGAAGGATGCATTACCGTGTCCTAAAGTCTTGAAGGATGCATTACAGTGTCCTAAAGTCTTTGAGAGTCTTGAAGGATGCATTGTACCGTGTCCTAAAGTCTTGAAGGATGCATTACAGTGTCCTAAAGTCTTTGAGTCTTGAAGGATGCATTGTTGGTTCTTTGTTGTATTTGGGCTCTCTAAAGTGTGCTTCAACCTCATTTAAACAGCTTAGATAAAACACATTAAAAAGTAGATGGCAAACTTTATGCCTGTAAGGAAATACTGATAAGATTGTGCTAGTTATTTTATACTGAATAAAGACGGGATGATAAAGAAAGAGGGTTAAAGACAATGCAATGGTCCAGCTCAGTTCAGTTCATCATTTTGAGGACGTCAGTGTTTGTTTCTTAGGGACAGACAATGAAAAGGGCAAAACGACAGGACGGATGCTTCGTGTTTTGATCCTTATCTAACGCCGCAGACGTCACAGAACAACTTGCCACAATTTACTTTCGTGACATCTAATCTACCTCGTCCCTCGTACGGCCCACTTTCAGAAAGAAAGTCCATGTCTTGTTTTCATCAATGGCCCCTTCACTTCACTTACATTTTCACTTCAGAATCAGAAAAGGTTTATTGCCATTGTCGAGGAACAGAATTCACAAATATAGGAACTTGCTTTGGTGATTTGGTGCAACATAAAACGATGAATAATGTTGATGACTTATGGTGAATCCAAGTAAAAACCAGTCCCACCTTTAGCAGACACACATGCGTCAGAAAGAATGAGCTGCTGTTAGCTCTGTAGCTTTAGCCCTTCTTCTTTAGCTCTTACAGATGAATAAAACCTCTTCTCTGAGCCACTTTTACTCAGCCAGTCAAACAGAGTTCTCCGTGCTGACCGCAGGGCGTGGCTCTGACCTCGCGCCTTCCAGATGCGGTCCTTGTTCTCCTGGACCTGGCCTTGGTTTAGCCACTTTTAGATTGCGATTACAAGCCCAATCGCGAGGACGTATGCTCCAATCCCCGGGGGAAACTGGGACTGAGCTCGCTACGCTAAGATCAGGGGCAAAATGTGGCCCTACGTTGGCGAATATAATTACAGCCACATGATTATGGTGGTAGTTTAAGGTGTAAACTAGTGCTACCTGAAACAAGGTGCTCACTTTTCAGTCTGGAGTGATTTCTGTAAGTCCACTGGTCCCTCCTGATAGCGCCAATCCATTTCTGGTGACAAAGAGGTCTTTGGGGATGTTATAGAAGAATAATCCTTTCTTTTGAGACTTGTTATTGGTAAAACCCTTTGCGCAGCAAGCACATGGCATGGCAGCTTTTGGCCTCAAGAGGGCGTGTGAAGAACTCATTTTCACACATCTAAAGACCATGGTTCCAGGAACTTCATTCAACAGTTTCGTGCTAAATTGCCTTTATGGTGTCGTGTGCTCCTGTCTCCATGTTTTTAAACTGCAAATTATCAAACGCAAAACATCTTGCATTGCTTTTATTTGTGCTTTTATTCTTTGCCCTGGTCCTGGCCGGCACCCTCATCTTCACCCTCTCCCGCCCGCCTCTCTCACAGTGCATTGTGCTGGCGGGGAGAGGAACAGAATGACAATTATCTAAAACACAATTAAAAAGGTGTTAATCAGATTATTTTGACTGGATAAAGCAGTGGCGTGACATTGAAAGGTGCTTAGTAATAGCCCGCCGTGCCCTTGTTACAACTGCATTAAAACACATGCCGCCTGCGCTCGTGCTGATCAGCGCTTTCCCTGCTTTTGTTTTACATCCAACTGTGCCGTCATCTTTAGACACACTTTCATTCTAATCATGTGTTGTGTATATTAGATTGTATTTTACATGTTCAAAGTGAAAGTGATTGCTTGATGGGGGGAAAAGTAGGGCAGCTGTGCATTATAAACCCTGGATTGTATTTACAACAAGGATTTTGTGGCGATTTTTGTCTATTTTTAAACACAGACTCGGATTAAAACAAAATGGACAAAAGAAGATATTTATTTTCTCACCAAACACTGACTTTATCTTATGACAAACTGCCGTATTTCCAAAGATGGTAACGTTATAGTGTTTATAGTAACTTTATAGCCCCAATATTCTCTGTCCATATAACAGCTGTAAATAAGAGTGTTACTATTGTTTTTATTATGTTTTACTTTTTATTAAGAATATAAGAGTTGTTGTTGTTTTTTAAGAGTTTTGTAAGAGCTTTTCTATTAAGAGTGTTGTTTATGTGTTTTTTTATAAACTATGTACCTACTTTGTGTTGCAACACTGGAATTTCCCCATTGCGGGACAAATAAAGCTTATCTTATCTTTATATGTTGAGCCGACAGACTTAACAAAACAAAGCTAGCGCATGTTAGCATCAGCTGTTTCATCTTTATACAATTTCTTCATCTTTTATGAGACCAAAACTATTATATTTCCAATACATAATGCATCAAACATCATCCAAACCAAATGCATTAAATAAAGAGAGGTTAAAAGGCAACTTAGAGGTGCAGAGAATTTAAATAAATGGAGAAGATGCTGGCAATAACCCTGGAGTTTCCCGTTTACTCTAGCTTTAGCCGCAAACTTTGAATGACTAAACGTCTTTTTGTGACTTGCTGTGAATATACTTTTATTTTCACACTTGTCTCTGAGCACTGCGGCCGCGGGTCAAGGAGAAGTGCGAAAGAAATCCATTATTTTGTGATCTGAAGCGGTGTTTAGCACATAAATCCACGAGAACCTGAATCAGAAACGCACTGGACCTACTCAAAACAATGCCCATAAACCCCCCATGGCGCTAAAGCTGGTGCCCCCGTACAATTACTGGTGCCCCCCAGAATACGAACCACTACAACAGCATCGAAGAGCGGGTCAAATGCAGAAAACGCACACGTGAGTTGAGTTACATATTACACGTGCCTTAGAACTCAAACTGTCCCTCTCGGGGTCTTGCCACCGTGAACTTAAACCCACATTTGAAAGAAGAATTATCATAATTTGAGCGTTAATCGTGTTTAGTTGGAATGACATCGCATAAACACATTAGTTCTGTCTTCATCCCTTCTCTTTATCGTCCCGTCCTCTTCCATTTCACCCTCTCTCTCCCTCTGCCCACACCCCTCTTAACCCCCCTGTTGTATTTATTGCTGTATTTATTTGTGCTGAAAAGCCAGTCTAGTTCATTTGCTAGTCGGCTGGGCAGAGCAGGCCCCTATTCTTATGCTTTTATTAACATCATGGAGTGCACAACCACAGCCACAGAATCTATTATTCATTAAGTGTAACCAATATAAAATTTAAAACAGTCCGGGCTTTTTGTGTGGAATTATGTGAGGTCAGCATCATTTTCTGCCTATTACTAATATCTATATCATCTTTGCCTTAGTCAGCTCTATTTAAATATGCAATCATTTACAGCTTTTGACGATATGTGTGTGCGCACCCAATTTCCAATATTCCACTAGAACACTTTTTATGCTGACATCAATGGCAAGCTATTAAAGACAGTATTTCATTATTGGTTCCTCTTCCCCAATGGTTATTTACAATCCCATATATACTAAGCACTGATATTAAAGGAGACCATTTTAATGAGGTGCTATCTGCCATGGCAATATGTCTTTCTCCGAATGAGATTGTGTTTAAAGATTTTATCAAGAAATGGCTGTTCGGCAGGGTTATGTTTTGTCCATGAAATATGCATTTCATATCTCTTTCATTTCATTAACATAATTTAATTTGTGCTTTGCATTCTGTGCATAATACATATTTGATTTACAAAACAAATATTTCCATTAGAAAATGAATTTCATGCACGCAAAAGGCAGAACTGAAAGATGTATTGTAAGGAAATAAGAAAAAAAGGAATTGTATTATCTTTGACTGTGCCAAACACACAGTGCAGTCTGTGCACGGGAGCGTGCAGGTGGGGGCTGCTCTGTACTGCATGTGTATGTACATGCACTATCAGCACGTCTGTGTACACTCTATGTAAATGTGCATTACAGAAGCAATGAAAGCTGGGGCTATATTGCATAAAGTTTAGTGCAATATAACTCAGATTGATTTACATGGCTTGCATAGTGCCCCCTCCCCTCGTGTTAAGTGCACTGCTGCAGTGTGGCAGCCACAGTTGACTTTTTATTAGCAATAATCCTCTCACATACACTATTATTATATGTCTGGGCCGGGGAGGCAGAGGAATCCAGATGAATGTTCAGAGAAGAGAAGCTGTTTAAGGCACTATTGTCATGTCACCACAATGGCCCATCTCAGCTTTTAAAATCATATACAGCCACATTATATACAGTAAGTACAAGCAGAATCCATACAGAATACTTCAGGTTAGGATCCAACCACAAACCTCCTTGTTATGATGCAAAGGTAATATCCACACATTCTGCATTAAAAGTACAATTAAACATTTAATAAGGCAGATTCAAATGCAATGCAAACATTCTCAAATCTTTTGCTGTGAAATTCCAAAATCAATCGAATCCACAGGAGCACAAGCCCCCTCAGGGGCCCCCTCAGGGGCCCCCTCATGGTGCCCCCTCGTGGGGCCCCCACCCTGGATCTAATTCACATCAGTGCTTCAATGGCCGGAGAAAATATGAAAGATAATAAGGTACTCGGTTATACGGACTAGAGGAGCATCCAAAAATATAGTGTCGGAGGAAGAATGTCTAAAAGTAAACTCAACAATATCAATCTCTAGATTATATAACGTACTACATACAAACACTATATAACACACTACATACAAACACTATATAACACACTACATACAAACACTATATAACACACTACATACAAACACTATATAACACACTACATACAAACACTATATAACATACTACATACAAACACTATATAACACACTACATACAAACACTATATAACACACTACATACAAACACTATATAACATACTACATACAAACACTATATGACACACTACATACAAACACTATATAACACACTACATACAAACACTATATAACACACTACATACAAACACTATATAACACACTACATACAAACACTATATAACATACTACATACAAACACTATATGACACACTACATACAAACACTATATAACACACTACATACAAACACTATATAACACACTACATACAAACACTATATAACACACTACATACAAACACTATATAACATACTACATACAAACACTATATAACACACTACATACAAACACTATATAACATACTACATACGAACACTATATAACATACTACATACAAACACTATATAACATACTACATACAAACACTATATAACACACTACAAACACTATATAACATACTACATACAAACACTATATAACACACTACATACAAACACTATATAACACACTACATACAAACACTATATAACACACTACATACAAACACTATATAACACACTACATACAAACACTATATAACACACTACAAACACTATATAACACACTACATACAAACACTATATAACACACTACATACAAACACTATATAACACACTACATACAAACACTATATAACACACTACATACAAACACTATATAACACACTACAAACACTATATAACACACTACATACAAACACTATATAACACACTACATACAAACACTATATAACACACTACATACAAACACTATATAACACACTACATACAAACACTATATAACATACTACATACAAACACTATATAACACACTACATACAAACACTATATAACACACTACATACAAACACTATATAACATACTACATACAAACACTATATAACACACTACATACAAACACTATATAACATACTACATACAAACACTATATAACATACTACATACAAACACTATATAACACACTACATACAAACACTATATAACACACTACGTACAAACACTATATAACACACTACATACAAACACTATATAACACACTACATACAAACACTATATAACATACTACATACAAACACTATATAACACACTACAAACACTATATAACACACTACATACGAACACTATATAACACACTACATACAAACACTATATAACATACTACATACAAACACTATATAACATACTACATACAAACACTATATAACACACTACAAACACTATATAACACACTACATACAAACACTATATAACATACTACATACAAACACTATATAACATACTACATACAAACACTATATAACACACTACATACAAACACTATATAACACACTACATACGAACACTATATAACACAATACATACAAACACTATATAACATACTACATACAAACACTATATAACATACTACATACAAACACTATATAACATACTACATACAAACACTATATAACACACTACATACAAACACTATATAACATACTACATACAAACACTATATAACATACTACATACAAACACTATATAACACACTACATACAAACACTATATAACACACTACATACAAACACTATATAACACACTACAAACACTATATAACACACTACATACAAACAATATATAACATACCACATACAAACACTATATAACATACTACATACAAACACTATATAACACACTACAAACACTATATAACACACTACATACAAACAATATATAACATACCACATACAAACACTATATAACATACTACATACAAACACTTTAAGTACTATATAACGTACCACATACAAATACTATATAACACACTACATACAAACACTATATAACATACTACATACAAACACTATATAACACACTACAAACACTATATAACACACTACATACAAACACTATATAACATACCACATACAAACACTATATAACATACTACATACAAACACTTTAAGTACTATATAACGTACCACATACAAATACTATATAATACATATACATATCACTTACAAAGACTCTTTTAGCCGGTGACCACCTCCTCTGTGTTGACTCTGCTGCTGCCACCAGTGGGGAAACCCTTTTGCCTTGATAAATGATGAATCCTGTCCTCCCTTCTCCATTTCCCTCCCTGCACTCCCGGGGAACGCTACTAGTTTTAATTAAAGCACTTCACCTCGCTAGTTTAAAGGCTATCACGGGCCTGCGATAACTTGCAGCGTGCAAAAGGGAGATGGGAGTGCAAAGCTTTGGATAACACTCGAAAGCATTTAAAAAACGGCCCTGGCGACTTCATATTAATTTGGCTTATCTCCAGGAGTGTAAGGAAGAAAAAGAGATGGGGGCGAAAAAAAGAAAAAGAAGAAAATCCAGGTACAACTGAGACAGATCCGCGGATTTAATGAGCTCAAAACGTAAAGGCAACGTCAAAACACTTTTTCAACTTTTTCCTTTTTCCCCCGCGTACGAGGAATGACGAGAGAACTTGTCTAAGCTAAAAGCCAAACACGTAGATCAGTGTTCCGGGGGCAACCAGTATTAGCAGGGATTTCAGACTTGTTTGACACTCCGCTTTTGGAAGGAATGGCTTAAAAATAGACGGCGGCAGGTAGAGAAACTTGGGGGGGGGAGAAGCGCGCTAGGGAAAGGTAGCGTTGCGGCGTCGGCGAGGCTAATACCCGGGCTTGAGTGCGCTTTGTCGCCCCGTTGATAGAATGCTCAAAGGATAATAGTCAAACGGAGATTTCCCTTCGACCGTCATCCTGCCGTTCTCCCCCCGCCAGGTGTATCCCTCTAAGTCGGTGACAGGTAGAAGTTAAGGCAGCTGATAGCATCACAAATCTCCCCTTCTTTTTAATGCTTAGGGCGAGCGTGTCTCCTTTTAACATAAGCCTCTTCTGAACTGTGGTTTTTTAGTACTTAACACCGCACATTTCACGGGCAAATCCCACACGAGCGACTTGAAAAGTGGAAGGGAAAAAGGTGCGCTTGATATCGTGACGTGTAACTTTGACTGTGCAAAGGCTTATTAAGCATGCACAGGGGTGGCGGGGCACACCGAGCCTGTTATTGTATTGATTCTTCTGATATAGAGTGAAACCTCATTTGTTTCGGTGCGCAGTGCAAATATGTTTTATTCTTGTTTTGCCGCCTATAAATCGTGCTACATGCGTTTTTTGCAGATGTTGAGCGTCTCCAGATAAGGGGCTGTTTGTCAGGCCCAAAACAGATATCCTGCTTCCATTTTTCATCAGCCGAGCAGCACATAAAGATACATATGCGCGGGGGGAATAATGTCCGTTTGCGGTTGTTTCCTCACGGATGTGCCCGACAGAGATGCGTAAATGAAATCTTCAAAAGGGATTATTGAGGATATAGAGTTGGAGGTCATTTTTTGCATGTACAAAGAGAAAGTGTCTATGTTTGTACCCAACAATAATCCCCCTGATGGTTTTATGGTGAAGTATGCTAACCCTGGCTATGTGTCGTTGCTGTGTACTTGCATTCATGTGGTTTTAGGAGGAACGGGCGATCGGAGATACGATCAGGGGCTGCAATACAAAACAAATGTATTCAGGTTGCATTCTGAACAAACCTGATGAAGCTCATTCTGGCACATGGACGTAAACCTGAGCCTGGAAATATACTTTACACTGCCTGTTCAGAAACAGACAGAATAAAAGTGTCACACGCTCTAATATTTGGTAAAACGCCTTTAGCTTTGATTACAGCTCACGTTCGCTGTGGCATAGTTTTAATAAGCTTCTGCAATATTAAAAGATGAATTTGCTTAGCGAGTGAGTGTTACGTTGTACCATGAGATATTTACACAGAAATATGTTCCATGGTCGTGATGCACGGGTTTTCAGTGGGTCAAGAAAGTCTCATTTCACTGCAGACCGCTGTACATCGCATGTCCACGCTCCACGTGTCTTTGCATTTCGCCGCGTCTAGATTCACTTCCTCATTAGACTCATTTATCCGTTAATTTGAGTCTGATTGTAATAAAACACACAGTGTTTTGCTGCTGTCCACTGACGTCTTCTTCTACAGTGTGTCAAACACCTGCGCTTCCTGTTAAAGTGCCCCCTGGTGGCCGTTAGCCAGGAAAAATCCATAAATTAGACGTGCTGTTGTATGGGCCGCAGGGTTCAAAGCGTGGGAAAAAAGTAGCGTTGGAAAAAATACGGTAATCTTTGTGTTTGTGTCATGTTATCATTCTAATGTGATGAACCATTTTTATGCCGATGAAACTTCACTGTTGCTGAACCTCAGTGAGTCGTTACAGTCCACTTTCTTCTCAGGGCAGTCCTGATACAGTCCCTGAGGTTAGAGTTGAATTGAGACAGAACCAAAGCCATGATTTTCTGGCATGGACGTGTTGTCAGATGATATCCCTCAGATCACGACCTCTCATGGTAAACCTATTGCATTTGTTTCCAATTTTAAGTACAATTTTAGGACTTTGTACTAGACTAAGAGTTCTCTTTAAGCGTCACTTTAAGCTTGGCATATATATTATCAGCTTCCTTTTTACCTTCATCTTTAAATGCTGTTTTCTGATGTGCATTACAATGTGTAACAACTTGATTTGTTCGTTATTAATGAAAATATAGTTGTTTCTTTTATCATGACATGTTTCATGACACCTTCTTCAGCCGCTTCGGAAGAACAGAAAGTTATGTGAAAAGTTGTGACTGAACTGAAGTGAAGCCTATATAAGGTACGGAACATGAGGCAATTATCAGTTAATTGCAGGTTCAACGGTTAGTTAATTACAGACTATCATCCACTCTTTTCTTTGATATACATAAGCAGAACAACCATTACAGCAACACTGGACCAGGGCCTATTATAGAGAAGACATAATGACTTAGAACAGCCAATGTTACAAACCCTGCAATGTTACAGAGCCCTGATCACACACAGGTGTTTTTACACTATTTAGAGCATGAGATGGAATGTCAAAAACAAACAAACAAACAAACAAACAAACATAGAAAGCTCCATGTTTGAGGCAGAAGAGCAAACACACAGATGTATTGTCAAAAACTATGTAAAGTAAAGAAAAGAGCTGTGGGACGGCCTGAGCTGCTGAGTCACTTAATATCACACTATAGAATACTTTGGAATGGACGATGTTTAGGATTTAAAATATCCCTTGGTGGTTCCCGTAGTGACCGGAGCACTTGGGGCAGTGACGCCCAAACTGGAGGAATGACTTGAGCAGATCCAGGAAAAACATCAGACATCTCGGTCCAGAAAAGTGCAGGAACAGCAAAGATACTGAAGAACCCTCAAGCTCCCAGGGGCCTCTGGAGGTGGAGCCGAGCTTGAAGGGGGAGAAATAGAGACCGCCCGCGGAGAAAGAGTTTTAAAAAACTTATTTATATAAAGCCTTTATTTGTCCCACAATAAAATTATTATAATAATAAAAATAATCATTAAAATTCATAACTCACAAATCAGTTTAAGATAGAGAAGAGTACAAAGAAAATCATTTCAGTCACAGCTAAACAAAACTGTATTTGGATTAGATTGGAACATTGTCAGAGTCTCACATCTTCAGGAATGTTCCAGATTATATCTTATTAAAACTGAAACACAGATTCCCCATGTTTAGTCCTGACTCTGGCACCAGCAGGAGGCCGGTCCATGTTTAGTCCTGACTCTGGCACCAGCAGGAGGCCGGTCCATGTTTAGTCCTGACTCTGGCACCAGCAGGAGGCCGGTCCATGTTTAGTCCTGACTCTGGCACCAGCAGGAGGCCGGTCCATGTTTAGTCCTGACTCTGGCACCAGCAGGAGGCCGGTCCATGTTTAGTCCTGACTCTGGCACCAGCAGGAGGCCGGTCCATGTTTAGTCCTGACTCTGGCACCAGCAGGAGGCCGGTCCATGTTTAGTCCTGACTCTGGCACCAGCAGGAGGCCGGTCCATGTTTAGTCCTGACTCTGGCACCAGCAGGAGGCCGGTCCATGTTTAGTCCTGACTCTAGCACCAGCAGGAGGCCGGTCCATGTTTAGTCCTGACTCTGGCACCAGCAGGAGGCCGGTCCATGTTTAGTCCTGACTCTGGCACCAGCAGGAGGCCGGTCCATGTTTAGTCCTGACTCTGGCACCAGCAGGAGGCCGGTCCATGTTTAGTCCTGACTCTAGCACCAGCAGGAGGCCGGTCCATGTTTAGTCCTGACTCTGGCACCAGCAGGAGGCCGGTCCATGTTTAGTCCTGACTCTGGCACCAGCAGGAGGCCGGTCCATGTTTAGTCCTGACTCTGGCACCAGCAGGAGGCCGGTCCATGTTTAGTCCTGACTCTGGCACCAGCAGGAGGCCGGTCCATGTTTAGTCCTGACTCTGGCACCAGCAGGAGGCCGGTCCATGTTTAGTCCTGACTCTAGCACCAGCAGGAGGCCGGTCCATGTTTAGTCCTGACTCTGGGCACCAGCAGGAGGCCGGTCCATGTTTAGTCCTGACTCTGGGCACCAGCAGGAGGCCGGTCCATGTTTAGTCCTGACTCTGGCACCAGCAGGAGGCCGGTCCATGTTTAGTCCTGACTCTGGCACCAGCAGGAGGCCGGTCCATGTTTAGTCCTGACTCTAGCACCAGCAGGAGGCCGGTCCATGTTTAGTCCTGACTCTGGGCACCAGCAGGAGGCCGGTCCATGTTTAGTCCTGACTCTGGGCACCAGCAGGAGGCCGGTCCATGTTTAGTCCTGACTCTGGCACCAGCAGGAGGCCGGTCCATGTTTAGTCCTGACTCTGGCACCAGCAGGAGGCCGGTCCATGTTTAGTCCTGACTCTGGCACCAGCAGGAGGCCGGTCCATGTTTAGTCCTGACTCTGGCACCAGCAGGAGGCCGGTCCATGTTTAGTCCTGACTCTGGCACCAGCAGGAGGCCGGTCCATGTTTAGTCCTGACTCTAGCACCAGCAGGAGGCCGGTCCATGTTTAGTCCTGACTCTGGCACCAGCAGGAGGCCGGTCCATGTTTAGTCCTGACTCTGGCACCAGCAGGAGGCCGGTCCATGTTTAGTCCTGACTCTGGCACCAGCAGGAGGCCGGTCCATGTTTAGTCCTGACTCTGGCACCAGCAGGAGGCCGGTCCATGTTTAGTCCTGACTCTGGCACCAGCAGGAGGCCGGTCCATGTTTAGTCCTGACTCTAGCACCAGCAGGAGGCCGGTCCATGTTTAGTCCTGACTCTGGGCACCAGCAGGAGGCCGGTCCATGTTTAGTCCTGACTCTGGGCACCAGCAGGAGGCCGGTCCATGTTTAGTCCTGACTCTGGCACCAGCAGGAGGCCGGTCCATGTTTAGTCCTGACTCTGGGCACCAGCAGGAGGCCGGTCCATGTTTAGTCCTGACTCTGGGCACCAGCAGGAGGCCGGTCCATGTTTAGTCCTGACTCTGGCACCAGCAGGAGGCCGGTCCATGTTTAGTCCTGACTCTGGCACCAGCAGGAGGCCGGTCCATGTTTAGTCCTGACTCTGGCACCAGCAGGAGGCCGGTCCATGTTTAGTCCTGACTCTGGCACCAGCAGGAGGCCGGTCCATGTTTAGTCCTGACTCTGGGCACCAGCAGGAGGCCGGTCCATGTTTAGTCCTGACTCTGGGCACCAGCAGGAGGCCGGTCCATGTTTAGTCCTGACTCTGGCACCAGCAGGAGGCCGGTCCATGTTTAGTCCTGACTCTGGCACCAGCAGGAGGCCGGTCCATGTTTAGTCCTGACTCTGGCACCAGCAGGAGGCCGGTCCCTGAGGTCCTAATGTGATGGCACTTCCTGGTTCTAGTCAGGACCCGAGCAGCAGCGTTCTGGATGTACTGCAGCTGTTTAACAGCTCGTTTGGAGAGGCCAGTGAGCAGGCCGTTACAGAAATACAGATCAGAAATAGAAGTGGAATTAAAAAAAAATAGACTTAAATCTGTATAAATATTACCATTTTGCTAATTAGACTTTTCTTTACTAAATTGGATGAGTGTTCGGAGTTCCAACAATTATATTCATTCTATAAAATGTTTCCCATTTGATTTACATATAACAAAAAGGCAAACAATAATCTAAATGATTTAAATAAGTCCGTTTAAACAAAGTGGATGTCAGGGCCCCACTTTGAAGACCACCGACATTGTTGAACATTCAGTCGAAGCTTGGACAGGAGGATTACCCCCACATATTACTAACATCTGAACAAAGCACTCCAAAAAAAGTCCTCATCTAATCCTGTTGTTGTTGAGTCTGTCGATATCTTTTTTGCGGTCGTGGAGCCACACAACCGTATTGACCGCCTCCGCCGCCGTGGAAGTCGTCTGCGAGGAAACAGACCCCGGCAAACAGATCCCCTTGCTCAAACAAACACGTCGCCGTCTCCACATTATCGCCGCTGCCTCCTCCACCGGCGCAGGTAGCTAGCTTGTTTGTTAACATCAACACCGCAGAGAGGCCACGGGCGGGTGAGCGGCGAGAGGCAGGAGAGGGAAGGGGGAAAAAAATCAATCTAATACTGCACAACTATCAGATCATATGAAATTATGGATTCTTGGTCGAAGCGTTCAGCCCTTGTCTGCGGAGCTCTGCGAATCAATTCAAACAGACACAAAGAGCAAACACGCCCCCGAAACACCACAATAGGAAATTGAAGCGAGCGATGCCTCCCGTTTTAAAATATGCCGCTACATATTTGTTTTGCGGATTACCATTCTGAAATGAAATTTGAACAGTTACTTAAAATAATATGCAAAAAGATATTCCCTGGGCTTTTTTCATGATTCCTCCGCTGCGTCCCGTCGCCCTCTTGTTTATCGGGGCGAGCGGGGAGCGCCGCCGCCGTCCACAGTGTAAACAGAGCCCAGACTGATTATTTTTCATAAACATATTTTGAGGCCTTTATCCCCGTTTTACAGTCCTGTGTTGCTCTTTATTTTACATGCGTGACTTCAGATGAGAAGATGGTGTAGTGCTCGAATGCCAAGTAAGACGTTACGTTCAGGGATGGTCATCTGAACGCTTGTAACAAAAACATCATGAAAATCAGAAAGGAGGAAACTGGAAGCAGAAGTGAAGAGGAACAGAGTTAGATTTCAATGGAGAATTATGGGTTAAGCACAGAATATCACAAAAATATGAAAAATCAAGCGATTTTTGGCCCGTAGGCTTTACTAAGTTTAGGCAGTTTAGTGTGAAACGGGGATGAGAGAGAAGGGAGGGACATGCAGTAACTTGTCAGAGTCACAACCCTGCGTCCAGCTGCACATGTAATGTATTTTACAATATTTTTATTTAATTATTATGATTGACACTTAACATTTTATTTATTTATTTTTTTACATTCATCACCACAAAATATACTTTTTGCTAAACACAAATACAGTTTTGAGGTTAGAAAAAGGGATTCCATTAGTGCCCAAGAGAGATCCAAGGTTACTCAAACATGCATGAATGACATATAAAGAAGTATGTTTTTGATAAGCTAATGACATTATAACATGGCATAATAATAATGGCATGCATGATACTTTCTGGAATCTTCAACATGTTTATGACACAGCAGTTTAAAGTTGACCTCGGGAGACATGGAGGCACAGCCACAAGGTCCCAGGTTCAATTTCAGTGTGGAGTTTTCCTTTGTCCTCTTCTGGATATTTCATTCATCAAAACGTGCAGTTGTTCCATCCAGTGTTCCATCTAAGCTGCGGGTCAAATGCTGCAGGATCAGGCGGATTAGAGTGGTGTGTATGTGTCTGCGTGAGTGCGCGTGAACTCACTGTAATAATAGAGGACTGAGCAGGTGGAGACGAGAGGAGGAGAGCCCTGCGTCAGGTGGATGTATTATCATTAGACACTTTATGACGCTGAGTGCGATGCGAGAGGCGTGACCTTTTGGTTTCAGACATTTCTCTACATAAAGTGTGGACGTGGTGGGACCAGTAACACTTTAACCAATAGAAAACGAGGCTACCGTGCCTAATATAAATCAAACTCACAAAGTTGCTGCGTAACTGATGACTATGTGCTTTACGTAAGATGTAAGATGCGGTTTACTCCAGTACCACAGTTCTTAGTGGTTTCTTCTAACTAACTTCTTCTATCTAAAAATCTAACTGTAGCTTCCTAGCAGTTAGCACAAAGTTTGTTCCAATGATTCTCTGAGATTCTTTCCAGTGATGGCGTGCATTGAAGCAGACAAAGGGTCTAAAAACAGACGCGTTGATTACAAAATGTTACTGGACATTTAGTACATTTTATTTATCGTTTGAAAGCTTGAGTGAGTGTGATTTTAATTACACCCATGCGATATGCTTTGAGGTAGAATGATGTGGCAGCAGCAACAGCAGCACCGGCTCCGGTTGAAAACACGCTCATTTTCCGGTGGAGGAGGGAGGCCAGAGTCACGCATGTGCACCAAGTACAAGTTGTACTTCTCTTTTCTGTGAACATCCTCCATAAAACCTTAAAGCCTGATGTGACCTACAATATGTTTAGTCTTGGGTCAGGTCTGTGTTTAGTTCTAGATCTGTTGCTATGATCGGCTCTACTTAAATCTAGTCTTTGCTTGGTCCTGATTTTGCATGTGACAGAGCTGTATTGTTGTTTTTTTACTTCAGTAAAACACTTTTATGATGAATAGTACCATTACAAGTTGTTTTTGGATCATATAAATTATAAAATTTAGCAGTTTTTTGTCCGGGCCTGAGAATAGCCCTCCGAACAATCTGGCCCCATGTAAAATATAATTGCATAGCCCTGCTTTAGACAGCTCATGTTGTTGTTGTGTCCTTGGGCCAAACACCCATCTTTCCTTTGTTTGAAAATGTGATTCATGAGTCATTGGCACAAATGTGAACTTTAGTTTCTTAAGTGACTCGGCCTTGGGGCAACAATGGCTTCAGGTCATAATGACTCAAGAACACAATAACACTACGATCTAAAGCACCAGGCATATCTTCAAAAGCACGGCGTCATTCTTACTCAATATGAATCTGGAGAATGGTCATTTGTTGGCCGCTGCTCCCGCCTCGCACAAAACATAAGACCAAAACGAGCAATTATTATCATCTGATTTAATCCAACTGTTATTCTTGCCGGCCCTATTCCGAGTCCTTGTGTTCGCGGGGCTTTTTGGCAGTCTTGGCGGCGCAGGATGTTTTATCAGATCGACGAGGCCCCTTAATTGTGTTTCATCTCTGGTGACACCTGAGCAGCATAACTATTAGAAACGCCGCTTGGAATGAAATCAAATTCATGCAGCCACTCAATACTGCCGTTCAATTGAGGAGCGTTTTTTCTCTCCCCCTTCTCCGTCTTTCTCTTTCTGCGGCGACAGTATCACGTTGCAAAAGGGAACAAAAGGTCTTTCTGATTGTGTTCCGCGCCCCTGCTTTTACACGGCTCTAAACCGCCACCTCCTTATCGCCGGAGCCCATCTCGGTATCTCCGCCGCGCTCCTCTTCTGTAAAGGTGCTAAAAATTTATGTCCCGCACCTCGTCTTCCTCCCCTTACTGTTTTTAAAGGAACAGCGGCCTACTTACCGCGCTTTGAGTGTCTCTCCGCTGTGCTTTGTAATGCCCCGTCTTTTCCCCGGGGAGCCGCGCCGTCCTACCTTTAACCCGCCGCCGCGCAAACAACACATTTTTCAAAACAAACTTTTTCGAAAAAAAAAAAAAAAAACAGAAAAAAACCCAAAAGCCGCAGGAGGAAAAAATAGCAGGGACTAAAATAGTAATTTTTTCGTATGTTTCAGCAGGTCTTTGATTGTCGACGGCGTTCTTACTGTGACTTCTGGTTCATTTGCCTCTCTTTGTTCTGTGCGATTAGATTGTTCTTTTGTTGAGCGTTTTATCGACTTTCATGCGCTAAAGTGAACAACACCGCGTCACAAATGTGTTAGTTAAGCTGTTCAACCTCTGACCAAACTCTAAATATAGTTTTTCTTTAACAAACATGCATCAGTACAGTTAAAATCTCAAGATCTTTAACACCAATTATTCCATACGGTGCTATTAATAAAGACAAAGTCGACATGTCGCCGACTGCAAACCCCGAATTCATTTCAATCGAGAGTTCAAAGGTCGTAAACTGACTTAACGATGTCGTTCTCCCGTTAAAAACTTGTCTTTCTCACATTTCAATCATATTCAATGTCATGAGGTGGTCGTCCTCTTTGTTTTTAAAGTTTTAGCAGACCATTTTCACTAATACAAAATGCTAGCAGTTATTGTTGCTAGCCTTATTCCACATGCGTCACTCTCCACATGGGCTCTACATGCTTGCTGCCGTGGCATTTTATATATCCTAAAATAAGAGATTTAAACACATTCTACAGCCACATTTTGTAATATTTGTAAGATATTCATTGTCTTACCTAAAGGCTTTATACAGGACCGTTAAATGAGGAAAGAGACTGTACAGACATTCAGCAAATGATCGGGACGTGGCTCATCGTGCTGTGTTTGGGCTCGAGGTCCAGAGAGAACGAGCTGAAGTGCTACGTGAATAGAAGTCAGACCTGAAAAGCGTTTTAAAATAGTTCCGAAGGCGGATCCGGAAAAATGTTTGAAAAATCACGATGTTTCAAGTCATTTTCGATCTTGATAAAGGTTTAGACAAGGTTTAGTCCGCTCTGAGCAGTATAACGTTGAGATCCTCAGATTGAAAATGACAAATTAGGGATTACACCAACTCCAAAGCATTTTTAAAAAGTTCCGAAGGCGGATCTGTACAATGTTTGAAAAATCACAATGTTTCAAGTCCTTTTCGATCTCAATCAAGGTTTAAACAAGGTTTAGTCCGCTCTGAGCAGTATAACATCGAGATCCTCAGATTGAAAATGACAAATGAGGGATTACACCAACTCCAAAGCATTTTTACAACAGAAATAAATGTTAAAATGGAAAAATGGAACTTATTGCCTCTTTCAATCCACTTACCTGTGCACGTTAATGTTGGTTTTATGTATTTAACGCATGTTTCTGGATGGGGGGGGGGCTTTATGTATAATTTAGAGATTGATTTACCGTCCCTCCGCTCGACTGGTCACATACAGATAAAACATGTATTTGTCGACTCGGTTCTGTCACAAAGACGCTCGGAAAACGTTGCCAAAAGCTCCCGCCATTTGCCAAACGAAACCCGCCATCCGCCGCGCGCTTCATCTCACCGCGACTTCAACCTAACATCTCCATTTGACTTAAACCGGCGCTATTATTTCCACCTGCGAAGGAAACCCCCGCCAAAATAGATTTCCTTAACTCTTCTGAGGGCGTCTTATCTTATTCCCTCTCCGTTAATTAGGTGAAGTTTCTCTCAAAGCGGTAGCACGTTCGCCGCGCTCTGGGGAGATGAATACTTAAGTCGTCGCTGTTTTACTATATCTTTTTCACAGGGTTTCGTCTTAATAGAACATGTGCGTTGTGTAATCTCTGTGCAAATTCCCCCCTGTGACACTTCTGTCTGCTTTTATTGGTGTCAAAATGAAGCGCTCCCACCTTCAAATAATACACCTGTCCCCCGGCTCCGCCAGCCGAACCACTTGAAGTAGAAGCTGGTTTTGTTTCCTTTTCCTTTCTATCCCTCTTTTGTAAGTCGTTGCACTATTGACACTCGCTGGCGCTGATAGTATTTTTAGTGGGAACCCGGAATAGTTTTTTTTTTTTTTTAAACAGGTAGAGCGCACTTGAAGTAGTGTGCGCGCGGAAAGGAAGTCTCAAAAGCCGCGGAGGTACAAAGCCGAGCGTGGCAGCCGAGTATAATCAGACAGGAGCTTTCAAGTCGGCGCGAGGAAGCGGCGGGAGAGGGAGAGCGGTGTCGGGATGACGGCGGCTGCTGCTTTTTACAACCTGTTACTGTCTGCGGGAGACTTGTTGCTCCGGAAAAACGAAACGGCGCCGGGCAGATGTTGGTTTTTGCCGCTCTGATGTTTGTACGGAGCGAAGACATGAAACAGGAGTTGGATTTTGGCTTTGGATGAGCAGTAGAGGAGGTATTTGCATCAAAATGGACTTTAAAGAGAGATTTTAACCCTGTTTTCACTTCTCAATTACTCAAAGAGTGATTCATGCAAGTTTTATTCACCGACATTCAGACCAGGTTCTCCCCCGATCGACCCCCGATACACGGCCAACGCTTTTACTTACTTTGCGCTTAGTTTTTTTGTTCTTAATCTGTGATACACGCAGGATTCAACAGCATTGCACAGACAGTTTGGAACACGTTGTGAACTGCAGCTCTCCGTGGTCAGTGGTGCTGTGCTTTGTTATAACGACGCTCATAACCAAATCTCATATTACCGTGGACTTAATGTCATGGTACGATATTTATTGTGGTATTTTGGAGAGAGACAAAATTGTAAATATGCTACTTTTTCTGTCTAAAATGCCTTGAAAAGCCCTTGGAACAAATACTTTTCACATTCCAAAGACTTAATATATAAAAGTGCTTCATGTCTGCACTGACCAGAGGAAGGATGTGGTTCCCATTGATTTTTTGAGCTTGTGATTGGATTTTGTCCTTTTTGATGTTATACAATATCATGATATTCCAGTTTTTCAGCAGTTTTTTAAATGTATAGTGGCTGCTTGTCAATATATACATGCAAAGAGCTCCTTCCAATTGCAAACGACGTTCAGAAAGACTGTCTGACCTATTTTACGCTTGTTTCTGCCTTCAGGTTAATGACATCAAGAGACACAACGGGTAAAACAGCACACAAAAGTATTTATCTTCTCTAACGTAATGTATTTTACTCTAAACGTTCGTATCTCACGCATCTTCGCGCCCCTTCGCCTACTCCCTGTCTCTCCCCGACTTCTGACTTCTTCCCAATCCATTATCCTATACCGTCTTCGGGACAAAGCGTACCTCTTTTGTTAGGCCCCTTTTGCGGTCGTGCCAGCCTCCCCTCTTCTCTGCTCGCTCTTCTCTCTTTCGCCCCGCTGCCCTGAGAGCTCTGAAGGGCGCCCAGGTGCCCAAGAGCCCGGCGTAATGAGTGCTAATGAGCCCATTGACAAGCTCAGTGCAGCCTGATTGGTGGCGGAGGCCCTCGCCGCGCACTTGCTGGCACAGATCGTCGGACCGCTGGATGGCTGCCCTGCCCGTGCCAGCCACGTGAAGTCGGTGTAATGCGGGAGCCGGCGTGGAGGAGCTCTGAGAGGGCACGGCCGAGTGGCACACATCTGGGCTAATGGCGACAGAAGCAGGGAGGAAACGTTGGCTCGTGGTCGAACGGCGAAAGTCACTGCTGGAAATTGAAAATCGGATAAGAAGTAGGTGCCCAGTCCACTTCAAGTCGATCGCTTGACGTGCGCGCAGACCTGGGCGCGTCGATGCATGTGCTGTGGATCGATTCTCAACGCGCAAATGGTCCCGACCGCTTCTGGTCCATATTCAGATGTCGTGTTAACGATAAATCGGACTGCAGCTGAACAAACGCGAACCCTGCAGGCAAGACACGTCACCCCATTGCCTAATAAAGCACTTTGAAGGGGGGAAAGTGCTATATAAATACAACTTAATAATAACACGGTTGATGTTTTGGTCAATTATTGAAGGAAACTCCATTCAAAACACATTGAAGTTGACATTTTCCTTGTTTCACATCAACTATCGAAAGGTGACAATACTATATGCTATTATTTAGGGATGGCAGGTCACACAGTGGTTAAAACAAATAAATGAATACATCTTAAGATATACCTGTCCGGGTCACTAAGCTCAACAATAAAAAAGATACTTCATTTTTAACATGATATGTGGGACTTTAAGGTTGTGAAGTTGAAAAGGCCAGAAATGAAGGACTGTCAGAAGACCTTCCTTTGTCCTGAGGGCTGTTACTCTCCTCAAACCGCCCCTGCACACAATCTGCCGGCACAACGCGACAAACCCTGCTGTCAATCCGCACCGATCTCTTCTAAATCAATGGAAAACGTCGAGAGAATCCCGTTAAACCTCTGTCGCTCGCGTCTCACACCTTGTCTCCGAGTCGGACGAGCAGCTGTCTGGAAAGCGGCCGACGCAACGAGACAAGCGCCACAATTCCGACACGCCTCGACAGGTCCGCTGACCAACAGGACCGTCTCGCTCCCCAACTTTGTGTATTCCCCCAAGTGCGGCGGCGGCGGGTATAAAACACCCACTTTATTAGCGCTTGTCACGGCGTGGCGGCTGCCGCGTGATGGCTCACCGATTGATGTCCCGTTGTAGTGGCTGTCGGTTGAGGGATACTTGTACCTCTTCCCTCCTTCCCTCCCTCCTCCCCCTGTCGTCGCCGTGGCAGTGGCAGACATCTGGACTACTGTCACGGTTGACACGGTTGGTTGACGAGAGCTGACAAATCCCCGCGGAACAGGCCGACAGGAGGAGCCCGAGCCGGCGCTTGTGTGCGCAACACCGGGCGCAGATTAAGATTAATAGTGTCTCTCGGAGGAATTTAAATGATCCTTATGTACGGTATCGAATGCGTATCGGGAAGTTTTGATGGGTGGCAAAGTTGGGGAGTTTCTGCTGTTGTCGGTATTGCCATGGCAACTGTCACAGCTGCGGCGCTGATTGGCCTGGTTCGCTCGTAAAAGCTCTAATTGTATCTCTGTAACCGAAAATGACAAGAGTGAAAATTGTATATTAATTTGCTAATTTTTCTGTTGCATTGGGTGAGAATGAAAGGTACAACGTGCACTTGTGATGCATGATGCTGGGATGAAGGTAACTTTATGACCCCTTTTTCTAGATCGATTCATTAAACATTTCAGTAGCTGTAACTATACTATGCCAAGCAACAGTTGGTAAAGTATAATGTCATTTTGATAATTTTCTTTGGGCAAGATCTTTTATTTTATTTGGCATGTATTTCCATTTATGCAAAGAATGTTAAACCTCCTATTTTCAGTTTGAATGCAGTTTTGGGATGTTCCACTCACAGTTTGTAGCATGTGTCTCTTGAATCCTCTCAGCGTTTACAGTAACACCCATAGTGAATATTGCCATTTTATGTTCATTGCTTTGTTATTTCCCATTCTGGGTCACGTTCAAAAGAGTTTAACCTCCTCTGAACTTCTGTTTTAACACTTTCATTTCTAAAATACCGTATTTTCCGGAGTATAAGTCGCATCAGCCAAAAAAATTATAATAGAGAAGAAAAAAACATGTATAAGTCGCACTGGAGTATAAGTCTTAATAAGTGTTTGGGGAATTTTTGATAAAGTCCAAGACCAAGAACAAACATTTCCTCTTGAAATGCAGTTTAAAATAATAACAGATGAGAGAACATGGTGAATAGGTGTACGTATGCTAACGCTAACACCTTCAGCTACATGACGTATGCTAACGCTAACACCTTCTGCTACATGAGGCACAGACAGAACTGTGGTAAGTGTCTGGTATGTTAACGTAACATATGAACAGTTATTCAGATAACTATAGCATAAAGAACATGCTAACAAGTTTACCAAAGCATCAGTTTTACCCCAAATCACTAAATCCACTGAATTCTTCTTCCTCTGTGTCACTTCTAAACAACTCCACAAACTCCAGAGGTAGAGGAAGTGCAGATTCTTCTTCTGCGTCACTTAGAGCCTAGAGCGCCCTCTTGTGGTTGCCAGTGTGAAAATAACAAACAAAATGATATAATAATGTGTTAATAATAGAACATATAAGTCGCTCTGTCCAAACAATGAAAAAAGGTGCGACTTATAGCCTGGAAAACCCGGTACTTAATTTACAGCATATTGCTATAAACACTCCTTTGTTGGCGTTTTTCCTTAAGTGACTTACAAAACACAGTCTAAGTGCGCGGGGAGAAGATAGAAAAGGCACTTGCTGCTTTTGTAACTGATCACATTACTGCGATGCACAAAGAAAACATTACCGCGGCTCGTTCATTTCAAAGGATTTCTGTCTCTAGTCGTATTTCGGTATTAGGCGAGGGAGCGACTTGTTAAATGCGCAAATATGTATTTTTATTGCCCGACCCGGTGGGAATAATGCGAATTCAGAAATAAAGTAGCGGAGGTGGAGCTCGGCGTAGATCTGTATTAAGCCCTCCCCTGGTGGATTTACTGAAATACCCCTGAAAGAGCAGTGTTTATCACGGCTCGCCCCAGGCACACTCTAATGCTGTATAAAGTTGCATTGTAATGACATATAGAAACGGTGATTACAGCCTAATTCAATTGCGCCTTAATCTCATTTCCATAATGGCCTTTATTTGGAACCTCAATTTATTGTTTTCCCAGAAATCATTATACAATTTGGCCCTTGAATCCATTTTGAATATGCGGGGCCACTCTAACAGCGAGGCATAAGAACAGATGAATAAATAATATGTAGTGACTGAGTAAAGAGGAAAGTGTGAACGTGTGACACAATGGGACTGCAGGAATCTGTATGCACACGCGCACTGTGCAGGACACTAATGCTGTAAGCGCTGCATTGAACTGACGAGCACACTCGCTTTAATTGCAACTGTCTGTAATTAATTGTACCGTTTGGTTGTTTGGTCTTGTCAATTTTATTTTATTGTGTTGAATTGAGGCGCATCTTCTCTCGACATCGTGGAAATAAGTGTCATCGTCTGAGCTAAAAATAGACTCAAATTAAAGTGTATTTTAGTTATTTATTCTTTTTCATTTTATTGCAGTAAAAACAGGAAAGCAAAGGTGACTCTCACTTGGCCCAGACCTGTTTTAATCCAGAAAGTTGCTCAGTGTAGCTTTAAATAAAGGTTAAAAAATATTAAGAGGTATTCAATTAATTTCTCTTGGTTTTAAGTCAATATCTTTATTAAGTGTATTGAGATGTAAATACTGTATTTTCCGGACCATAAGTCGCAAGTTTTTTCATAGTTTTGGCCAGGGTGCGACTTATACTTATATTTATACTTATATACTTAACTTAACCGCATTTCATACTCCAGTGAAACTTATATATGTTTTTTTCTTCTCTATTATGCATTTTTTGGCTGGTGCGACTTATACTCCAGAAAATACGGTAATACAGTTAGACAAAGGTCAAAAGATTTTTACTAATTGATGTCACAAACAATACGCCTCTGATTCAATAAAATACATAAAAATACAGTGAAATCCCGCTGAGCCGCTTGTCTAATGATCATATTTTAGAACGTAATACCTCATTAAATGTAAAATGCAACCTAAATATCACGTGAACAATAAATCCAAACAGAAAATCCTCAAACGTCACTAGATTTAAGTGAATAAACTGATAAATCACTCTAAAGAGCCATGTTTTTTCTCACCGTTGCAATAACCATAGCTCTTAAGGTCAAACAACTTTGAAAAGTGAACTTGGCATAATATAATCTATAAACATAATATATTGTTGGTGCGGGAGTCGTACATGAAGTCTATACGTTTCTCTGTGTCCGCCATGTACTGACCTTTAAGAAAATGTATATAGATGAATAATTAAAGCTTTTATCACAGTGGCTAATGCTACCGCGGCCCCAACCTCGCGCTCTTACACACTGCAGTCCCGCGCGGGGCCCCGGCGGAGCCCCTCGGTCGATATCGCAGCGCTGGGCGGGCCGGGACCGAGCAGATAAGCTGTGGATATCGCATTAAAACTCCCCCTTTCCATTCCGTCGTCCTCTTCTCTTCTCTTTCCATATAATTTCATTTTGTTCTGCTTGATTCCGCCCCGTTCTGTAAAACATGATCCTGGCGGCGTCTTTCCAAAGGATCTCGGGAGTATGCAGAGGTTGAGCTTGTATTATATGTCCTCTTAAGCGAGCGCGGGAATCAGTCCTGCATGAGCGCGCCCCGCCGTGCCTCGGCGAGTGCGGGATGAGAGGGTTACCCATGTAGAAACGGCAGATATCGTAGACCGCGCTCCATCATGCAAAGAGACGAGAGAAGGTAGCGGGGCCCCGTCTTTCACCCGGGAGTCGCCCTGCCAAGATCCAAGTGCACGCCGGGTGAGGTGGTTTGAGCTGGAGCTGGGGTTACGTGCATGTACAGGAGCGAACTGTGGCGTTGTCTGTGGATTAGTGTGTACGTCAAGTGTTATGGACACAAGAGCGGTGGCTTCGAAGAGGTTTGGACAGGTTTTCGGAACATATTTCAAACAATTGTGTTTGAGTCATTCTGTTGGGAAATGAACACATTATAGAGCAGCAGAATACAGTACTGTCATATTATTACTGTTATTTACTTCTTCAATGTGCAGTTTGACAATAGAATCAAACCTGAGAGAGAAGGGGAGATGGTTTAGAAGGCTTTTTGATAATTAATGGATGGATGATGGATTCAAAGGCAGTTGAAGTTTGGGATACTGTTTTTTTTCTACTTAAACGTACTAAAAGCATCCAGAGTTTTTTCAAACTAAGAGTTGGTCAGCAAAATGTATCAGGTTTGTACCATTTTGAATATTCTAAAGTAAAAACAAACGCTAAGATGTGTTTCACTGAATGACCAAAGCAAAAAATGGTCACACAAACTAGTTCCCATGTTTGTGAATTTTTATCATTGGCAATAAACATTTTCTGAGTTGATGGAGTCAAATTATGGAATTTACTATTTTGACGTCTCAAAATTAAGTCCCACGTTCTTAAGATTAAAGAAAAGGTTTAAAATGACATGTAATACAAGGAAAGGTAATGTTTTTGTACAATGTTAATCACTTTTGCTTTGCTAATTTCTGTTTATGTTTATGTAAAGTTTTTTCAGTATAAAGTGCACTTTAGAGTACTACTGGGATAGGCACTGAATAAACTATGCTTCAGCCTATTTCTTTTTTTAGTTGTGTGTTTATGCTGCGTTTATACATGTGATTAGTTCAAATATATAACCAAAAACAAATCAATCAAATCAAAAAGGTGCTCTATGTAACTTTGGTGTAACTCTGGCGTGTGTGTTGTCGTGTATTTTCTTTTGAAAGACTTAAAGAATAAAAATAAAACTTGAGCCGAGTTGTCTTTAGTCCAATCGTGATGATTTATTTAGTTTACGGGTGTGCACAAGTAAAACCAAATCTGTCCCTCCCAGAGTCCCATCTGTCCCTAAGTGCAGTCAACACAACACACACATTTGATACTAAACCAAAGAAAGAAACTAAAGAAGCTAAAGTAAAGAAACCAGAGAACACCGGTGAAGGAGGGCGCGGCCTTCACAGAGTCGCTTCATAACAGATTGGGCTCTTAACAAATGACAAAGAACAACTATCATCATAAGTGTGGCATGATATTCTTCCACAACAGGGAAAGAGACGGAGGAAGGTCACTCAACCGCCTGCTCCATTCTACAGAGACGACTGAAGCTGTCAATCTGGCATTTATTTCATTACGGCTGTTTTTATCGCTCTTAATACCTGGAAAAACATGTGGCGCTTTGGGGTGCGTTGAGTGTCTCTTCCCTCTCTCATCCCGTTCTGCTCTTCGGCTGGTATGTCCGGTTAACCCTGCGTGTCTCCATGGAGATCGGTAGGTTTAGGTGGAGGGCCCATCACCAGGAAAGTGACATCGTGCAGCTTTAACAGACTTGAAGATGGTATATTTTCAATAAACACATGGATCATCGTTGTGGTGACATGATTTTATGCCTGATGTCCCACCTATCCCGACCAGCTCGATGGTTTGGTTCGGGCATCGTGTGCGAAGCGCCTTGCTCGGGGGACAACAAGACAAAATGTGCGTCGAGTGTCTCTTCCCTCTCTCTTCCCATTCTGCTCTTCGGCTGGTATGTCTGGTTAACCGTCTCCATGGAGATCGGGAGGTTTAGTCGCAAACCGTTGAACTTTCCAGTGACATCGTGGAGACGCAGGTGGAGGAAAGTGACATCGTGCAGCTTTAACAGACTTGAATATGGTATATTTTCAATAAACACATGGATCATCGGTGTGTTGACATGATTTTATGCCTGATGTCCCACCCATCCCGACCAGCTCGACGGTTTGGTTCGGGCATCGTGAGCGAAGCGCCTTGCTCGGGGGACAAAAAGACAAAATGTGCTTCGAGCTGGGGTTTAAATCAAATCAAAAAGACACTGGAGAAAGTGAGGATCCATCTTCCATCCAAGCGTGGCCCCTACACTCGGCGCACACACACGGGCCCATAGGGGAGGTTATTTGGACCGAGGCTTGGTACGGGGTTACGAGCGGGCGACGGCGCTCTAAGACTAGCGCTGGTCCAACGCCAAACGCGGACTTATGGTGATCTTGGTTGACTTGGCCAAGCGTGGCGGCCCAGATCGAGGAGCGTCACCAGGGATAGACATATCAGAGGCGCTCAGTGGGGCTGGCACACCATGATAGTCATCTTAGGGAGAAGGGTCCCCGTGATTAAATCCAGGCTGTTGGATGGCACCCTCTGGCACTTGACCACACACACACACACACACACACACACACGCACACACGCACACACACACACACACACACACACACGCACACACACACACACACACACACACACACGCACACACACACACACACGCACACACACACACAACACACACACACGCACACACGCACACACACACACACACACACACACACGCACACACACACACAACACACACACACGCACACACGCACACGCACACACACACACACACACGCACACACACACACACGCACGCACAAAAGATTCAAACCCAGGATCATTAATATTTGCACATTTTAACCCTCCTCTTTCTCAGACTGCTGCCACCAGATATACCAGCTGGGCCCGCGTATCCATTACCATAGAGCCATCAGAGCATGTGCTGTGGTGGTCACATATAGGCTCTGGTGTGAGGCTTCTCCACACGTCATCAGCATTTCACAAATATTCTACACTGGCTTTATTTCATCCCCACAATTCTAAAAGAAAAAAGTTGAAAAAGAAACATTTATTTTCTGTAAAGTATGAAAACAACTGTTTGCAAAGCCACAACAATTAGAGAGGTATTATATCTTCTTTAATTCATTTAAAACATTGTTTTCATTTGAACAATATGCCAAGTGCTCAAGAAAATGTTGAACACAACCTAACCCCCAATGTATTGTATTACTGTATTACTACATTACTGTATTACTGCAGTACTGTATTACTGCATTACTGTATCACTGCATTACTGTATCACTGCATTACTGTATCACTGCATTACTGTATCACTGCATTACTGTATTACTGCATCACTGTATCATTGTATTACTGTATTACTGTATTACTACATTACTGTATTACTGCATCACTGTATCATTGTATTACTGTATTACTGCATTACAGTATTACTGTATTACTGCATCACTGTATTACTGCATTACTGCAGTACTGTATTACTGCATTACTGTATTACTGCATCACTGTATCATTGTATTACTGTATTACTGCATTACAGTATTACTGTATTACTGTATTACTGCATCACTGTATCATTGTATTACTGTATTACTGTATTACTGCAGTACTGTATTACTGCATCACTGTATCATTGTATTACTGTATTACTGTATTACTGCATCACTGTATTACTGCATCACTGTATCATTGTATTACCGTATTACTGTATTACTGCATCACTGTATTACTGCATCACTGTATCATTGTATTACCGTATTACTGTATTACTGCATCACTGTATTACTGCATCACTGTATCATTGTATTACTGTATTACTGCATCACTGTATTACTGCATCACTGTATCATTGTATTACTGTATTACTGTATTACTGCATCACTGTATTACTGCATCACTGTATCATTGTATTACCGTATTACTGTATTACTGCATCACTGTATTACTGCATCACTGTATCATTGTATTACCGTATTACTGCATCACTGTATTACTGCATCACTGTATCATTGTATTACCGTATTACTGTATTACTGCATCACTGTATCATTGTATTACTGTATTACTGCATCACTGTATTACTGCATCACTGTATCATTGTATTACCGTATTACTGTATTACTGCATCACTGTATTACTGCATCACTGTATCATTGTATTACTGTATTACTGCATCACTGTATTACTGCATCACTGTATCATTGTATTACTGTATTACTGTATTACTGCATCACTGTATTACTGCATCACTGTATCATTGTATTACCCTATTACTGTATTACTGCATCACTGTATTACTGCATCACTGTATTACTGCATCACTGTATCATTGTATTACCGTATTACTGTATTACTGCATCACTGTATTACTGCATCACTGTATCATTGTATTACTGTATTACTGCATCACTGTATTACTGCATCACTGTATCATTGTATTACCGTATTACTGTATTACTGCATCACTGTATTACTGCATTACTGCAGTACTGTATTACTGTATTACCGTATTACTGTATTACTGCATCACTGTATTACTGCATCACTGTATCATTGTATTACTGTATTACTGCATCACTGTATTACTGTATCACTGCATTACTGTATCACTGCATTACTGTATCACTGCATTACTGTATTACTGCATCACTGTATCATTGTATTACTGTATTACTGTATTACTGCATTACTGTATTACTGCATCACTGTATCATTGTATTACTGTATTACTGCATTACAGTATTACTGTATTACTGCATCACTGTATTACTGCATTACTGCAGTACTGTATTACTGCATTACTGTATTACTGCATCACTGTATCATTGTATTACTGCATTACAGTATTACTGTATTACTGTATTACTGCATCACTGTATCATTGTATTACTGTATTACTGTATTACTGCAGTACTGTATTACTGCATCACTGTATCATTGTATTACTGTATTACTGTATTACTGCATCACTGTATTACTGCATCACTGTATCATTGTATTACTGTATTACTGCATCACTGTATTACTGCATCACTGTATCATTGTATTACTGTATTACTGCATCACTGTATTACTGCATCACTGTATCATTGTATTACTGTATTACTGCATCACTGTATTACTGCATCACTGTATCATTGTATTACCGTATTACTGTATTACTGCATTACTGTATTACTGCATCACTGTATCATTGTATTACTGTATTACTGCATCACTGTATTACTGCATCACTGTATCATTGTATTACCGTATTACTGTATTACTGCATCACTGTATTACTGCATCACTGTATCATTGTATTACTGTATTACTGCATCACTGTATTACTGCATCACTGTATCATTGTATTACCGTATTACTGCATTACAGTATTACTGTATTACTGCATTACTGCATCACTGTATTACTGCATTACTGCAGTACTGTATTACTGTATTACTGCAGTACTGTATTACTGCATCACTGACCGCAATAACTCTAGTTCAATCCATCCATGTTTTTCTTCTGCTTATTGGGTCCCGGGTCACAGAGGCAACAGTCCAAACAGGGATGCCTTGTTTTCCCTCCTCATAGACCTCCGTCTGGGGGATCCAAAGGTGTCTTCAGGCCAGCCAAGAGACATTGTCCCTGCAGTGTGTCCTTTCCCTGGGACGTGTCCAGGAGGCAGTGAAACAGATGTCTGAGCCACCTCAGCTACAGCTGTGTCCATGGGCTGGGTCACTGAGGCACCCACCACTGACCACCACCCACTCCTCTGTGCACCCGACCCCTACGGTTCCCCCTGCAGACCCATGTTGTCCCTTTGTGCCCAGCCCGGGCCCCGGGGCCACCGGGCGCTCACATTTGAGCCCCAGCCCTCGGCCTGGTCCAGGTTGGGGACAATACTGGGCACTGTGACGATCCTCCTTCTTACAGATCAAATCAAATCAAATCAATTTATTTTTGTAAATTGATTTGATTTGATCTGTAAGAAGGAGGATTTTGGAAGTGCTCTGTGTCTTACACGTCACTTAGGACCTGTTTGATAAGGGAGACCCTGCCAGGGGCTTAAGGCCCTAAATATAACTCCTAACATTTGACAAGTAGATGACCATTTCACCAACACTCACCAGCTCATCACTTACAAAAGAGAATGAAAGTCGGTCCAACCCAAAAAGACTGTCCGTCCACTCTCGTAACACAGTGTGTCCACGGAGACAGTATTTCCTACTTATCCTTTACTACAAATACACATTTGTGCCATTCTATTCAAACATAAACATTTGTACCAACCTATTTGAACATACACACATGTATATCAGCAAATCATGTGTCTTTCAAGTACAGAATGGTATCTGAACATTTGACCTATGGATGGCCCTGTTCCTGATCTCTGTGTGAATGATCTTCGCTCCATAATTCCAGCGTTGGCGTGTAAAGGTCATCCTTGTGCCATCACAGGTCTAACTGCTCAGATCAGACTCTATTCAGGCTCAGAAGGCACAATGGCTCCACTGTGACGCCCTGTGTGAAAGGGCAAAAGAGCAGGCCAGTGATTCATGTCTTTACATCCACAATCATATGACATTAGTGTGTGTGATAAATGGAAAATATAAGATGTGGAAGAAATGTATTTGCCTTGATATGATGTAATCCTAAACCTGGCAGTGAACACAAGTGTCTTATTTTACAAAATACTCAGTGGCAGCAGTAATGTTATTCATATTGATGAGCAGGTTGGCTTATTTTTTCCTTTTAGCCCAGACTGTCAGTAAGTAACAGGTTTATAAATGATATTCCAATGTTATGATGTAAACAATAAGGAACAGTTTTGTTAGCATCATGTAGCTAAAAGCCGTGCTTAACAGTTAAAAAATACACTGTCACCAGAAGATCAGGCAATAGATATAATTCAATTCAAGCTTTCTCTGCAATGTAGTAACAAAGACATGTTTTGATGTTTTAGAATTGGTTGAGTTCATGTGACATCACAACATTCTTGAACGTCTCCAAAGTTTAAACCTGAGCTGGAGGTCAGATTAATGACCTCGTTTATGCTTAAAAGCTCCCGAATTATCCACATGAAACAAAAACTGGCCCAAAGTCCTCTCTGTCAGCTTTAAAAATGTAAAACTATTATTGATTATGATTTTCAGAAGTGTTGCCATTATTCACCCCCAAACACGTGATTCTGTTTACCGTATTTTCCGGACTATAAGTCGCATCAGCCAAAATGCATAATAGAGAAGAAAGTATGAAAGTATGAAATGCAGTTGCAAGTGTGAAAATAACAAATAATATCACATATAAGTCGCTATAAGTATAAGTATATAAGTATAAATATAAGTATAAGTCGCACGCCGGCCAAAACTATGAAAAAAGGTACAATTTGTAGTCTGTAAAATATGTCGATGGATTCTAAATGCTCCTGCTGAAAGTAACGAATCATCAAATCCTACAACGTGAACACAACCGCAATCTATTATCAACGAGAAGGTGTGAAAATAAAAAGGTTTTCAAAGTTGTCATTACGATTCTTCCTATTTAACCTTCAAAGGGCCAACAAATCTAAACCTGGTCTATAACTGGACTATAACTGGACTATAACTGGTCTATAACTGGACTATAACTGGACTATAACTGGACTATAACTGGTCTATAACAGGACTATAACTGGTCTATAACTGGTCTATAACTGGACTATAACTGGACTATAACTGGTCTATAACTGACTATAACTGGTCTATAACTGGACTATAACTGGACTATAACTGGACTATAACTGGACTATAACTGGTCTATAACTGGACTATAACTGGACTATAACTGGTCTATAACTGGACTATAACTGGTCTATAACTGGACTATAACTGGACTATAACTGGACTATAACTGGTCTATAACTGGACTATAACTGGACTATAACTGGACTATAACTGGACTATAACTGGTCTATAACTGGACTATAACTGGACTATAACTGGTCTATAACTGGACTATAACTGATCTATAACTGACTATAACTGGTCTATAACTGGTCTATAACTGGACTATAACTGGACTATAACTGGTCTATAACTGGACTATAACTGGTCTATAACTGACTATAACTGGTCTATAACTGGACTATAACTGGACTATAACTGGACTATAACTGGTCTATAACTGGACTATAACTGGACTATAACTGGTCTATAACTGGACTATAACTGGTCTATAACTGACTATAACTGGTCTATAACTGGACTATAACTGGACTATAACTGGACTATAACTGGTCTATAACTGGACTATAACTGGTCTATAACTGGACTATAACTGGACCATAACTGGACTATAACTGGACTATAACTGGTCTATAACTGGACTATAACTGGTCTATAACTGGACTATAACTGGACTATAACTGGTCTATAACTGGACTATAACTGGTCTATAACTGACTATAACTGTTCTATAACTGGACTATAACTGGTCTATAACTGGACCATAACTGGACTATAACTGGACTATAACTGGACTATAACTGGTCTATAACTGGTCTATAACTGGACTATAACTGGACTATAACTGGACTATAACTGGTCTATAACTGACTATAACTGGTCTATAACTGGACTATAACTGGACTATAACTGGACTATAACTGGTCTATAACTGGTCTATAACTGGACTATAACTGGACTATAACTGGTCTATAACTGGACTATAACTGGACTATAACTGGTCTATAACTGACTATAACTGGACTATAACTGGTCTATAATTGGACTATAACTGGTCTATAACTGACTATAACTTGACTATAACTGGTCTATAACTGGACTATAACTGGTCTATAACTGGACTATAACTGGACTATAACAGGTCTATAACTGGACTATAACTGGTCTATAACTGACTATAACTGGTCTATAACTGGTCTATAATTGGACTATAACTGGACTATAACTGGACTATAACTGGTCTATAACTGGACTATAACTGGACTATAACTGGTCTATAACTGGACTATAACTGGTCTATAACTGACTATAACTGGTCTATAACTGGACTATAACTGGACTATAACTGGACTATAACTGGTCTATAACTGGACTATAACTGGACTATAACTGGTCTATAACTGGACTATAACTGGTATATAACTGACTATAACTGGTCTATAACTGGTCTATAACTGGACTATAACTGGACTATAACTGGACTATAACTGGTCTATAACTGGACTATAACTGGTCTATAACTGGACTATAACTGGACTATAACTGGTCTATAACTGGACTATAACTGGTCTATAACTGACTATAACTGGTCTATAACTGGACTATAACTGGTCTATAACTGGACCATAACTGGACTATAACTGGACTATAACTGGACTATAACTGGTCTATAACTGGACTATAACTGGACTATAACTGGACTATAACTGGTCTATAACTGACTATAACTGGTCTATAACTGGACTATAACTGGACTATAACTGGACTATAACTGGTCTATAACTGGATTATAACTGACTATAACTGGTCTCAACTACGTCCCAATAGAACAACAAGCTCAAACCTGGTAAAAAAATGATAAAATGTGCATTAAATGTCCTCAAAATCCATCAAACGCCACAACAGACACCCTCCATGTCACATACCGTCCGCGTATGATGTGTGCGTTGTCCAAAAGTATAACGCTCATGGCTCTCGCCGCCCTCCCGCGTATTTGCTCGCCGATCGTCAGAATCAAACACTGGCACATTCCAAACACAACGACACCCGCTCACAATGTCACCGACTCAGGCAAAAGCGCTTGGCCAACGCCGCGCGGGCCTCCGACGCCCGCCATTGGTCGGAGTTCTGTCAGATAGCCAAGCTCTAATGGAAACGCGACAATGCAGCCAAAGTACGGGAATCATTTCAGTGATAAAGTTATATGTTCAGCCCAGAACAACTGGTGAGAGATAGTGTTTGGCCTCATTATAATTCTCCCCGTGTTTAAACAGGCGGCCGCAGAACGCAAACAAAAGCAGATGAAATTTGAAAAGTATTATCAATATTGCAGATAGTGGGTGCCCTTTCCAATCACGAGCCGCATATCTCTCACGGCAAATATATGCTCGAGTAGTTCATTCGTTTCTATTAGGGCCCTTGTATGTTTCCATGTGGCTCATATATATTTATGCAGAATTGATGAAAAGGCCAAACAAGCTACCATTAGATATGGGTTGAATTCGCCAACCCCGCCGCGCTAAAGTCGCATTTAAAAGGCATTACTTTGCATTGATGGATTCCTCTCTTTGTTCTGCTCCTTCCCGTGGATCATTCCTCACACAGTCCCAGCCGTAAACGAGAGCTGTTTTTTGTTGCTTTTATGCTAACGTGCTTTCTTGAGAATGTGTTTGGAAACGACACTGGAAAAAAATGTAAAAAGCAAAAGCTCAGGATAGTTTATAGACAACTTGAAGTAGTGTCATTGACCACTGTCGAGTACTACTGCACTATTGAATGTTGTTTGCAGTAGCAGCGCGTTGTTCATGCAAAAACCTCACTGTCTATGTGTACTTAATAAAATACTCAGAGGTGGTGTGAAAGTCAAAGATTCTTCTCAAATAGGAGCACTGTTACTTAAAACTTAGAAGACGATGTATCTATTTGGATTATTTTGAGAAATATCAACATTTAGTGGCCAACGTTTATTTCCCAGACTCTGCAAGTCAGATTATTGGTCAGGCATTTACAAAAACGTCCCTTTATGATGAGTTTTTCCAGTATTGGTGCAGTAGCATGTCAATGATACATGTAAACAGAGCCAGAAAAATGCATTCTTGGTTAAATAAGAATGTAGACTTCAAAGCAATGAGGAGAGAGTACACGTTTGGGGGGAAATGCAGTACTTTTCCTCAGGCCGTAAGTTCTAGGACTGCCTTCCTTTTCTTCTATTAAATGGTCAATGTTGTCTTGGTTGAATTGTCGATTGATTTTTATGGGACGACGGCAGAAAAGAGAAGGCTTGGACTGAGCTACCGTATTTCCCGCACTATAAGGCTCACTTGGTTTTAAGGCGCACTGTCAATGAGTGGTCTATTTTTGATCATTTGTCGTATATAAGGCGCATTAAACAAAACGTGTACCACACAAAATCGCTTCCAGGTCAGTGAGCACAACCAGAATTCATCCATATATAAGGCGCACTGAATTACTGTATTTTCCGCACTATAAGGCGCACTCAAAAAATGACGGTACCTTAAGATTTGTTATTGAATCATGAGTTTAATCTGCATTTTTGCACATAAATAGTAATACTTGTATGTATAAATAGTTTCTACACAAACTCCCGTGCAGTTGTGGTCTTATGAGTGCAGTTTGAGTAAAATAATAACTTTGGCCTCACATTCTTTTGTATTCATTAAACCGATCGGCAGGATATGGCTTTAATTCACCAATCTATTTACACATTTTTGGTCAAATACAGAGCTACAAAGTATGTGATTGGTCAAGAGACAACGGTGACAAACAGGTGAGAGGAAACACAATCTTCAGAGTAGAGTTTATGATAATTCCCTCTTTTTTATTTCGATATCAGCTCAAGTTTCATCGCATCGGAGCCGTTTTTCCTTGAGCATTGTCACGTGCGTTCCTCTTATTATATATGATTGCAGTGTATTGTACCTGCTCATGTGTATACGTGCGTTTGGCCCCGCCTCACGCCGCAGCCCTCCACTCGGCACTCCATGTATTCTTCAGCTCCGTTAATAGCTGGCTGCTGGAGCAAAATAATTGTCATTTTCCAGCCAGTGGGTCTAAAGTCATACAACATAATGAAATGTATAAAAAAAAAAGAGAGAGAGAGAGAGAGGGGGAAATGGCAGACAGGAGGCATGCTAAATCAAATGTAGAGAGATCTGAATAATTTAAGGCACAGGAAGGCGAGGGGCGGAGGAGGAGGTGCAAATGGAAAGATGGTGAAAAGTATCATTTAGGTTGACAGCGCTACGTGTTAATGTGAGTGCATCGAGAAGGGCAGCGCAATATCCCGGCTAATGTGCCAGATCTAAATACGAAAATACAAAGAAGGCCGGCGTGCGCGCGCCTTCGTGGCCGGCGCGTTAAGGCGCGGCGCAAATTTGATGACTTACTTGATTGACCGACTGATCGATTCGCTCGTTTGTCCCGGCCGGCCGCTCATTGGATGGAGTCGTCGCCGAAGCAGGTGTGTCTGTAACTGACACGCTAACCGAGCGGGCAGCAGCGCTCGGTGTCCTCTGACAGACTGTGGTTTCAGCGGCGTGGCCAGGAGAGGGAGGAGCAAGGGGATGAACAGAGGAAACGGAACGGAAAAGAAGGATGTGGGGTCGCCCGGACTTGACCTTGACCCGGAACGTTCTGAGCTCGGATCAATGACTTCTGTTTGATGTGAAATGGTTGATACGATTGCCTTTTTTATCTTGTATTATTTTCGGCAGCGCAGCGGTGATACTGTCGGAGTGAAAAACAGATTTTTTTGAGAACTGCAATATTGTGATAAGTGTATTGTAGTTAAATCCGTTCCATCTGTGTCAACATGTGATGTGATTAGAGACGATCAGACCTGTGGCCGTCCAGCAAGGCTTTTATTGAGTGGTATAAACGCTAACGCCGAGTCGCTCACATTGTTCTAGTAACGAGATTTTTGACTGTTGTGGACAAAGATGAAAAGACTTTTTGTATTTTGTATTCTGACAAAAAACACACATCTTTCTGGACACACTTGACATTGGTTCGTTCTTTCTCACGCTGTGTTTGGTGATGGTCAGATATCGAGCCCTCGAGCAGATTGACAATAGCCTCTTCCACTTCCAAACATTCATTTACATCCAGAGAAAATGGGTGAGGGGTTTTGTCCACGGCCAATCAGTGGAATCAAGTGGACAGGCCAGTGAGCAGGCCGTTACAGCATGGCCGCTCCAAGTCTGGTTTAGACACTATACTTTGGATTTTGGCAATGCTTTTTAGACGGTAAAAAGATGTATTTCAGTGACTTTACATGATCTTTACAGTATTTTTTAGGCTTTGCACCGAGTCTGGTCTTTAGACACAGAATTACTCCGGTTTAGGTTGAAAGTAGCAGCTTTT
This sequence comes from Eucyclogobius newberryi, assembly GCF_026437365.1. Classification (NCBI taxonomy): domain Eukaryota; kingdom Metazoa; phylum Chordata; class Actinopteri; order Gobiiformes; family Gobiidae; genus Eucyclogobius; species Eucyclogobius newberryi. The sequence continues at coordinate 7,773,858 of NW_027316167.1, forward strand.
CTTGTAAAAAATGTGTACTTCTTACCCCTGGATGACACTGGCATTGTATCGTGCAGTGCTTTTTCACATTCTAAAGCAAATATCTGCTTCAGTTTTTCTTCTTCTCCCGGACATGTCGCTGGCTCGTCAGATTTGTTGTTAATTACTGTAAAAATGTTCTTAAAATCCTTTACTTAACTGATTAAAAGGGAAAATAAATAAGGAAAACAGCAATAGAAAGCTGGCGCAAGCAGCAAAGCGTCTGCACTCTTCAGAAGCAGCGTCAATGGAACTTTATTTGTCAAAGGAGACGGGGACAACAAGCTTTGGGTTCTCGTAAAATCTGAATTCCACAAATCTAAAGACAGATTTTGGGGAGACAGTGGTGCAGAGTGGTGCTGGTTTAAATCTCATGGCCAGACAGTGCAGAAACTTCACCAGAATAAATCAATAAAATAGAAGGAAAATATAGTGCATAGGTACAAATCGCTTCAGATTGCAACAAGTGTAATACCAAGTGTAATACCAAGTGCAACACCAAGTGTAATAACAAGTGCAACACCAAGTGCAATACCAAGTGCAATACCAAGTGCAATACCAAGTGTAATACCAAGTGTAATACCAAGTGCAACACCAAGTGTAATAACAAGTGCAACACCAAGTGCAATACCAAGTGCAATACCAAGTGCAATACCAAGTGTAATACCAAGTGTAATAACAAGTGCAACACCAAGTGCAATACCAAGTGCAATACCAAGTGCAATACCAAGTGTAATACCAAGTGCAATACCAAGTGTAATACCAAGTGTAATACCAAGTGCAATACCAAGTGTAATACCAAGTGTAATACCAAGTGCAACACCAAGTGTAATAACAAGTGCAACACCAAGTGCAATACCAAGTGCAATACCAAGTGCAATACCAAGTGCAATACCAAGTGTAATACCAAGTGTAATACCAAGTGCAATACCAAGTGTAATACCAAGTGCAACACCAAGTGTAATACCAAGTGCAATACCAAGTGCAATACCAAGTGCAATACCAAGTGTAATAACAAGTGCAACACCAAGTGTAATACCAAGTGCAATACCAAGTGCAATACCAAGTGTAATAACAAGTGCAACACCAAGTGTAATACCAAGTGCAATACCAAGTGCAATACCAAGTGTAATACCAAGTGCAACACCAAGTGTAATAACAAGTGTAATACCAAGTGCAATACCAAGTGTAATACCAAGTGTAATACCAAGTGTAATACCAAGTGTAATACCAAGTGCAATAGCAAGTGCAATACCAAGTGTAATAACAAGTGTAATACTAAGTGTAATACCATACTGTGGAACAATTCACTGTGTGGCAATCATGAACAACAATTAATGTAATTTAGAAGAAATATTCAGCAATGGAATGACTTTGTATAATTAAAATGTATGTTTAAATATGCATGGTGCAAGATAGAACACAATTAAACCCGGCTAATAGAACAGGGAGTAAAAATACTACGGAAAGTCAATAACACAGTATTGTGACTTGGGGAATTGAACAAGGCAATTGAATGTGATTACACAGCAAGACTAATCCTCCAAACAGGTGAATGAGGTCTTCTATAATACCACCTCCAACACTGCATATTACAATTACAATAGTCCGTGTCTGTGGAACATACGTGTGTGCATGTATGTACATGTGTGTGCATGTGTGTGTGTGTGTGTGTATATATTTATGTATGATGTATGTACATGTATGTGCATGTATGTGTATGTGTGTGCATGTATGTATGTATGTATGTATGTGCATGTATGTATGTGCTTGTGTGTGCATGTATGTATGTATGTATGTATGTATGTACATGTGTGTGAGTATGTATGTGTATGTATGTGCATGTATGTATGTATGTATGTGCATGTATTTATGTATGTATGTATTTATGTATGTATGTATGTATGTATGTGCATGTGTGTGAGTATGTATGTGTATGTATGTGCATGCATTTATGTATGTATGTATGTATGTATGTATGTATGTATGTATGTGCATGTGTGTGAGTATGTATGTGCATGTATGTATGTATGTATGTGCATGTATGTATGTGCTTGTGTGTGCATGTATGTATGTATGTATGAATGTGCATGCATGTATGTATGTGCATGCATGTATGTATGTATGTGCATGTATGTATGTATGTGCATGCATGTATGTATGTATGTATGTATGTATGTGCATGTATGTATGTATGTATGTATGTATGTATGTATGTCCCATGTGGGACAATAAAGGAATATCTTATCTTATCTTATGTATGTGTGAGTCTGCATGTTAATCTGCACCAGAGGAGTGTAGAGTTACTAGAGTATAGATAGTATTAATGTAACTCAAGAGAGAAGGAAAAGTAGTTTTAATTCTACTTGAGTTGTTTTTTTCTGAATACATTTAGATGTCAGACATGAACATGCTGTGGAGAGGGAAACTATTCTCTGCTCGACCCAGAGATCCACCTGTGATGTGTATCGTGGGTACAAGGACTGGTGTTTATCAGGGTCATAAATATGGATCAAAGATGTAAAAATAAGAACTAAAGTGATATATTCTCAGGGCTATAATGCTTCTTTTGTGAATCATTATTCATCATATAGTCCCAAAACAAATATTTCACCACCCCATCTGTGTCATAGATCTGTTCTGCAGCTATTTTACATGATTTTAGTCATTTTAGGAGCTCCATGGTAACGCTCAGGGTGTGACAAACATAACTGTTCTGTTGCTCAGAGGTTTGGAGTACAACAACTACTATAACATATCTATACGTGGGACACACAAGGTAAACATGCTCTTCACTTGTCTCTTCTGCCCTTTGACCCTCCTCTCCCTGTACATGATGTGTGCTCTTGTGTGTCCGAGCAGTAGTGGTCAGAGCTGTGAACGTCCATCAAGTGTAAATTCAGTCAAATGTAAGTTGAATGAGCTACTGTTTACTCAAGGATGTACAAAGCTCAACGAGTTTTGACGCTGGGATCAACTGTTAGATCCCACAGACGGGTTAGGGTTAACCCCCTGCTGAAGGATCATTAAAGTTATAGGGGTAAAAAAAGTGTTCAGTGCATTTCCGGACATGTTGTCACCTGAGGCTCTTCCTCAGACGGGTGAGGCTTCTGGTACATGGCAGATGTGATGCTCACGGGAGCCGGACGCTCACTTCCTCTGACTGCCGCTGACATGGAAACATACAAGAGGATTCTTCCAGAGGATTAACTTCTAACTTGAACTAGTTTATGTTAAACTAGTGGGAAATATCCACCAAGGACCATTTTGGATTATATAATGCACATGAACTATAACGAGAAATGGGCTTAGAAACATGTCACGGGAGACTTGATGGATGTGATTAAAATACACAATACAATTACTTGATTAAAATATTTCATATTTTAATGTATCACCAAAGCTAATGTAAACATATCTCGTACACGTTGGTCCTGATGTCTCTCTGACAGCTGCAGCATGAGCTCTGCAAATGTCTGCTGTATTTACTGTAAAACTGATTTACAATCAAACTTAGTTTGAAGTAGAAACAGAGATGCTTCTGTCCTGTCCCTCCTCTTGGACGTGACACTGTCCTGCCTCCTCTTGGACATAACACTGTCCTGCCTCCTCTTGGACGTAACACTGTCCTGCCTCCTCTGGGACGTAACACTGTCCTGCCTCCTCTTGGACGTAACACTGTCCTGCCTCCTCTGGGACGTAACACTGTCCTGCCTCCTCTTGGACGTAACACTGTCCTGCCTCCTCTTGGACGTAACACTGTCCTGCCTCCTCTTGGACGTAACACTGTCCTGCCTCCTCTGGGACGTAACACTGTCCTGCCTCCTCTTGGACGTAACACTGTCCTGCCTCCTCTTGGACGTAACACTGTCCTGCCTCCCTCGTCCTTGGACCTGCCTCTGTCCTTTGCACCTTCTCCAGCGACAAGCGCAGACAGTGCCAGATACCATCATAATGTTGGACAGGTGTACAACATGGTAATCAGGGATTTACGAGCTGTGTGTGTCTCTGTGTGTGTGTGTGTGTGTGTGTGTGTGTGTGTTTGTGAGAGTGTGTGTGTCCGTGTGTGTGTGTGTGTTTGTGAGAGTGTGTGTGTCCGTGTGTGTGTGTGTGTTTGTGAGAGTGTGTGTGTCCGTGTGTGTGTCCGTGTGTGTGTGTGTGTTTGTGAGAGTGTGTGTGTCCGTGTGTGTGTGTGTGTGTTTGTGAGAGTCTTTGTGAGAGTGTGTGTGTCCGTGTGTGTGTCCGTGTGTGTGTGTGTGTCCGTGTGTGTGTGTGTGTGTGTTTGTGAGAGTGTGTGTGTCCGTGTGTGTGTGTGTGTCCGTGTGTGTGTGTGTGTGTTTGTGAGAGTCTTTGTGAGAGTGTGTGTGTCCGTGTGTGTGTGTGTGTGTGAGGTGTGTCCGTGTGTGTGTGTGTGTCCGTGTGTGTGTTTGTGTGTTGATAACTGGCTCTGTTTTACCTCCCTCTTACACTCTGAGTCTCGCTGCTGCTCGTCCTTTACATTCTTAACCCTAAACATAATTCATAGACGTTTTCTCATCTACAGTTTATCGTCTGTGGGGAATTCAGCCTAAAATGCTCCACGTTTTAATATTCAATACATTTTCTCTCACAAAACATTTACTTTTAGACTTTTCTTTTGCTTCTTTCTCACATGTTTCTTCTTCTAAGCAGCTCTAAACACTCTGTTCCACACTCTGACATCACAAGGGGGTGATTTACCTCAGCTGCTCCTGTTCACGAGGTTCACTCACCTTCACTTGACTTATCGTGGTCATTTCAGCTCATATTTGTCTCCGTCTTCATTATTTTACTGCTGTTTTCCTGGCGCACAAACCTTTCAAACAAATCCATTTTTAAGAAGAACCTGACACTTTATTATTTGACATTACGGTCACTTTAATCGCAACATTGATCTAAAAACGACGCTCTTATTTCCCCGTGAACATCATCATAACCCAGTACTTTAATGCTGACTGCAGAGTTTTATCACTGTTTAAGAAAGTGTGTAAGGAAGTACAGAGCGGCGGGCGGCGAAAACGGCACATCGATCGCCGGAGAATGAACAAATACGACTTTGAGAAGGGAAAACTAAAGGTTAAAAGCTCTTAATCATCCCCTTTTTGTAGCACACAGACACTTTTCCATGCATTTGCCATTTATTTAACCATAAAAATGCTCACATTTCCAGAGTGAAAATCCGCCGCCGTGGAAACATTTCCGAACGCGCCCAGTGCAAAGACAAAGAGGTGGCTTCAAATGATTCCTCCTGTTAAATATGTGACTGTGAGAATTATGAGTGGGACTTGGCGCCCTCAAAATAGTCCCAAACGGCTTATTTGAGATGAAAGAGGGGGCTGGGAGGGTCTATTCACTTGATTCTCTCTTTTCAACTCTCTCTTTGGCAAAGCGGCACGAACAGGCAAAAACTGTCATTACGGCCTCCAAGAACTCATCTTAATTGATACGACTGCGGAAAACCTTAATGTGACGCCATCTATCAGAGACAAACGTGTTCAAAGTGCACTTTTAATTGTTTTAGGTTCGATTTTCCTGTTTGGGGTTCTGCCACTTTGCACGGTTCCACGAGCGGAACAGAAACATCTCCGCGGACCTGGTTTTGGACACTCCAGCTCCTCGGGTTTCCAAGGTTACCGAGCCTCAGAAGTTGTACATACAGCTATTCTAACTTAGATTGTATTACATGAGTCTGTTCCTGCACGTTCTTGTTGTTCTAGTGTATTTTTTGGACCTTAATAGAAAGCTACAACATAAGTAGATCATCATTTTACATTTGTTCGCTCTAAACTGCAATATTGATCTAAAACGTGTCAGTAATAGAAACAGGTCCATTGAGTTCCTGTTTAAAACTGCATAAGTGACGTTTCACAGCAGCAAGTGGTATATTTTTTTATTTGATATTTTGATGTGTATGACTCAGAGTCTGAATTTTTAAAGTACCATATTTTCCGCACCTTTTTTCATAGTTTTGTCCGGGGTGCGACTTCTACTTATATTTATACTTATATACTTATACTCAGGAGCGACTTATATGTGATATTATTTGTTATTTTCAGACTTGCAACTGCATTTCATACTCCAGTGCGACTTATATATGTTTTTTCTTCTCTATTATAATTTTTTTTGGCTGGTGCAACTTATAGTCCAGAAAATACGGTAGTTACAATTGAGTAAACAGATGTGGGCGGAGATAAGTAAAAACAAGAATTTTCTGAATCAATCGAAATACAACTTTGAGAAAGAATGTGATAAAGAAACGACAGTGCAACATGTTTAAAAGCTCAAAAAAAGGATTATTTTGCATAATGTTTCCCAATTTAAAGGTATATGAACATACCGGCTTATTTCCTGCTCACTCCAAAGCCCTTAATTCCTCACAACAATAATAATAATGTTCAAATGTGATCAACACTTTGGTCAATGGAGCGATTCATTTGTTTAAATTCAGCCTTTAAACGCTACGTCATGGGAGTTCCTCAAGGTTCAGTCTTCTCCCTTCTTCTGTTCAGTGTTTCAGGTCATATTTGGGAATAATCGGCAGGTTCTAAACGTCAATCTCATAAATGTCACTTAAAAACACCTTAAAAATACTAGTTAAGTTGTTATTGTGACAGTTTGACGCAGGTTGATTCACACGTTTTGTTTTTAGTACTTCCTAAGTTAAAACATCACCACTAGAACATTATCACACTTTAGCTGTCAAACATGACCTTTCTTACAGCCCTTAATTCTTCACAGTAATAGTAATGATGTTCAAATGTGATCAACACTTTGGTCAATGGAGCGATTCATTGAGTGAGGATAAAATAAAAGGAGCAATATGGATGCTTAAGTCGTGCCATCTGTCACATATGTCTATAGTATGACCAGCCACTCCATACAGCGTCCTCTCCCACTGAGATCAGCCCACATGCATGCTGTACTCTCCAGAACAAGCACTCCTTTATTTACTCCAGGCAGGCTATTTTTGAGAAGGGAATCCAAAGAGTAAAACGGCGCCGGAGCTCGATTTCTCGCGGTCGTCTTCATTAGAACATGATCGGGTTCAAAGTGTGAATTGGTGATCAGAAAGTGTGGATTTTCATATGCATCTTTGGCTTGTGGAGATGCATAGTTTTACTTAAAAGCATTAAAATGTGATGGTTAAAACTAGTATTTTCAAACGAATGTGTATTTTACCCAAAGTAATACACACAAGACAAGAAAAGTACTGGTAAATTGTGGATTTGTTTGTAAAAATAGAGAATAAATTCAGAGTTCATTCTCAAACCTCAATCAAACTCGATGCACACCTTCTGTTTTCTGTTATATACTGTATAATGTATTTAAATATACACAGTTTAGTATTCCAGTCTTCAATATCAGATTGTCTATGCAAATACAAATTATTTCTGCAATCCCTTTTAAAAATGTTGTAATGTGATACTTTAGTGAGTAGTGAGTCATACTAATGATAATAAAACATCTAAAGACATGTTTAAGCACATTTCTGTTGAATAAACATTATGTCATATGAATACTTCAATCAAAATATCAATATATTCATTTTTTTTTTTAATCAATATTGCCCAGCTCTAATTCCAATGAAGTCACCACAATTTTGGTTATGAAATATGCTATTTGCCAATCAATCGGTTAAACAAACCCTTTTATTACACGATACACTTGCTTCATAATAATAATAATACCTCGTACAGTAAAGTAACACCGCTCACAATGTTATTTTAAATTGACTCGCTCCGTTTTCCGTAATATTTTCCCATCTTTTCCCATTCCCAGAACGGCCAAACAAAGCCGCGACGAGAAGTTACATTTGCGCTAACTTTTTAAGGACTAATCTCTGAGAGCAGTCGCGCGGCCCTCTGCAATCTGCTCTGTCCCGCGTCCAACGCACCAACTGCGGCGGTTATTCCGACAGACACTCGCCGTCGAACCCTCCGCGCCATCTCCAAACGGAGACAATGCGGCGCTCGTGACGGGGGGAACCAGACGCCACCGCTCCTGGGTGTTCCTCCAGATCAGGAAACTTCCGAGACGGCGGCGGCGGCGGGGGGGAGGGGGCCACGAGCAAAGTCCTGTCCAAGAAGACGTATTATTGTCCAAGAAGTATTAGTTCTCTTTTTAATTTTAGCAAGACGAAAGAAGTTGGAATTCAAAATGAAAGAATCGGTTTCCATCCAGCTAATAGTAATCCATAATCCCGGCGACGTGTCTAAAGCACAATGTGGTCCGTGTGATTAACGTTAATGCCTCCCCTACTCAATTTATTGAAATGTTGGAACGAACACATTTGGTTTGGGACCAAATGCACTGGCTTGTGTTTAAAAAGTGGAGGGCGGCGGCGGGAGGGAGGGGAGGGAGGGGGGAAGAGCCGGAGAGGGAGGGAGGGAGGAAGAGAGGGAGGAAGAGAGGGAGGAAGAGAGGGAGGAAGAGAGGGACGAGACCCAAGAAGTGATGGAAAGTGAGCGAGCGGAGACAGGAAGTTAGAGCGCTAGCAAGGAAGGATTTGGGTAAAAAAAGAACGATGATTAAATGAACGAGATCACGAAGAGGAAACAAAATAACTGAAAATTGTCCCGCTCGTCCTCGTCTCATCTTAAGACCACCCTGATGGCTTTTAATTTCTCGAAACGGCGCATTTCACGTAAAAAAAGACACAAAAAACACACACACTCGCACCAATGAGGGCAAAAAAAAAAAAAGGAAAAAAAGAACGGCGATGTTGGAATAATTAAACGCGGGGAGGAGGAAGAGGGTCGCGCCGCCGTTTCATTTTCGCCCAAACACTTCAAATGAATTCCCCCGTAATGATCCCGCAAACCTTGAAAAGGCAAAATCCAATCAAACAATATCTAGTGGGCTTCATTTTCACTGCCGGCGCCAATGACCCCTCTTTGTCAAAGGGCGAGTCTGCGAGAATATGGCTCGTCATCGACATCCAAATGAAGGCCCGGCAATTTGGTCTAGTTAAAGCTATTATGGGTGTGTGTGTGTGTGTGTGTGTGTGCGTGTGTGTGTGCGTGTGTGAGCGTGTGTGTGCGTCAGGGTAATGTTAGCGAGCCATTAGCATCCCCGTGTGCGCCGCGGCTTTAACACTTTGTGCCTTGTGATGTGACTCGATGTAAATGATGCCAGGGAAGGTCAATTGTGCGGATCAAAATGGCCGTTGATGGAGGGAGGGGATGTGTCGTGCTCTTCTTCTTCTCTTATAGGCGCGGCGTGGATGTGGCGCGGCGTGGACGTTTCCGAGGCGATGGAGGCTGGATGGATGTGTGCGACGGCTTCAGGGCAAAGTTCTACCGCTAATTGTTGGTGGGCACTTGATGTTTGAGGGTGAAACGGCTTCTTCTGAATCAGTTCTACAACAATCTTATTATATATGTTAAGATTTACAAAACATGTCATGGTACATTATGAGAATGCAGTAAAAACATACAAAAAATAGACAATGATGATGATTTATTTTGGCTCTTTGCTTAAATCCTTAAGCGCAGAGCTCTTCTTGGAGCATAAATGATAAATGAGCTCCTTCTGGTTTTTGTGTAACTGTCTTTTTAAAGATGTGATTTTTCATGTCACGCAGCAGGACACACTCTGGATTACACCATTCCACTTCTTATATGTGTTTAAGAGATAAAGGCTTTTAGTAAAGACTTCTTTACTCTTTATTATCACTTTTATTAACTGTCTGACACAAGTGATTCACTGGAAGAAAAGTAATAAAATAAAATAAATAATCAGTGAAGTATCATGCGAGCAGCTCGTAGTGGAGCCGCTGCTCTTTCCTGCTCCTCCTGGAGCTCCTCAGAGCTGGAGGAAGCGTCTGGTGTGAGCATGATTTGGTCTCTGTTTGTCCTTGTAGAGCGGTCAGATCCTCTGACCCACAGGTGGTGGTCGCAGCTGCCTCAGGTGAAAACTGCTGTTGTGTCTTTGGGCAAGACACTTTACCCACCCCAGTGTCTGTGAACACTGTGTGTGAACGTGTGAACGTGTGAACGTGTGAGACCTGAAGCAAAGCACTTTGAAGGACTGGAAGGTAGAACAATGCTGTATAAATCTGACTTCTATAATTGGTTCTATGTTTTTTTTAATCATTTAAAGTGAGCTGAAAAAATAAAGTACACACATTGTAGTTATAAAGTACACACATTGTAGTTATAAAGTACACACATTGTAGTTATAAAGTACACACATTGTAGTTATAAAGTACACACATTGTAGTTATAAAGTACACACATTGTAGTTATAAAGTACACACATTGTAGTTATAAAGTACACACATTGTCGTTATAAAGTACACATTTTACACTACATAAAGAGACGGTGCTTACAGCTGTTACGAGGCCTGACAGTCTCATCAGACTCATCATCACAACACAAAGTGCATTATTAACATTGATAAAGAATCCTGAGCCTTTCCAACATCACAATATGGACACAGACCATTACCTTTTCATTCCTCACACAAGTCAAATACCTGCTTTTAACTTTGCAGCCCATATATGACTCATTGTTAATGATTTCGTGGAAGGTCAGTTGTGGAGATCAGAACGTCCGCTGATGGAGGAGAGAAAATGTGTCACGTTTTCCCCATGGCTGCGTCTAACTACTGCTTCTGAGCCGTTTGGATTTAGACAAATAAATGGACGTGCTTTGGGGTTATTCCTCCGCGACCGTGCAGCTCCTGGTCATATTTCTTATCCGTGCCTGTGCCCATTGTTTTGACTCCCTCCCTACCTTTGACCATTGGAGGGGTAATCAGGCGCGAGAACCCTGGATTACAGCACGAGTGGATGAGCAGCTGCAATGCTCCACTGACCTTTTGTTACTCATTACTGGACCTCGCGAAAAAAGAAGGGAAAAATGTAAAGACAGGAAATCTTAAGAAATGTGCGGCGGGCCCGGTCCAGAATCTTGAGGGATATTCAGTTCAGTGACCGTGATGTGTTATTGTCTGCCGCCTCTTACCCGGCGCAGATGTTAAATGGACTGATTGACAGACAGTCATAATCTGCTCCGCGGGAAAAGACAGAGGGGGGGAGGGGACGAGGGGGGAGGAGACGAGGGGGGGAGGAGATGAGGGAGGGGGGGCGGTGTTAATGCAGGGGAATGGCATCACTGAAAGGCAGGTCTGAGGCTGTTGACCCCCGAAATTGGCAGTTGATATATGGCTTAACCTTCATGCAGATCAGTTTAAAAGTAAGAAGGCTGGAGAAAGCATGTATTACAGCAGGCATGTCCAAACTACGGCCTGGGGGCCAAATGCGGCCCTCAGACCATTATTGTTGGCCCTCCGGCTTCAAGCTAAGTTGGTCCAATCAACAAAAAGTTGTACATTTTACTGTAAAATTGGACAAATTCAAGCATTTCGATGTTATACTGAGCTAATATTAATGTTCCAGGTCTTATTAAAGGTGTGTTTGACATTGTCAGGGTGTCTGTGGCCCTCTGATCCGGACAAGTTTCAAAATGTGGCCCTCTGTGATGGTCCGATCTTACTGTCGCGACTGATAAACGATATTTGGCGCTAATAAGACCACACGTTATGAGTTATAGTAAAGTGCACAAACGGACGCTTCACATTTGTAAAAATAATAACAACATACATTTATCTGGGATTAAAGACTATTTCTCACATATTTTTAGCTTAATTGGTGGTATATATCAGGGGGCCAAATACATTTTCAATACTGATCAAACAACAATATCTGGCAAAACCCTCCGATTTCTGATCATCGATACAGCATCCCTACTATAAGAGTAGATACTGTAATTGAAACGGGTATGTTGTTATATGATGGCTGCACAAATCAACTGACATTTGAAGAAGATGTCGGCTTGGCACTTTGGAGTTTTATGTTATTTTATCAACATCCAACACATAACTGGACCTTTGTTTCATTCGCACATATCTCAGTCATCTAACAAACGGACTAATCCATCTCCCTGTCGAGCGCTGATCAAGTTAGCCCTCGTTTGGAAACTTTTAATTCATCCAGCTCCTCCACAAAGCCTTGTTCTGATTCATTTCAGTCGTCAAATTGCAACCACAATGTCGCTTATTGCATCTTTTAAGACGACTGCCGTTATTTATGATTGTTTTTAGCTTGAAACCACTTCTAATCTGCTCCCTCTGCTGGTGTGACGTGTGCAGGCATTTCACGGATAAAGCAGGTAATTTACAGACTTTTGTTACGTTTTAATGCAGGGAAATTGAAGGTAAAGGCGAGACAAAACGGGGAGAAAATAAATCACAAATTTACCTCCGATACATCATGTTTTCATATACAATTGTGGCATTTTATGTGTAAAAATGGCCAAAATTGCACATATTTGGATGTCTTGTTTGTGGTTCATTTTGTTGACATATTTCACACATCTTATTTAGCGTTTGAGCAAACTTCCTGACAAAAAATTCAAATTTTCCCACATTTGTCAGAATTAAAACGTCAATGAATCCGCCGTAGAATCTTTAAATCTTTCTGCACAATTAAGCAAAAGATTGTAAAGTTTGACATGTGCAGGTGCCACTTTAAGGGCTGATCTTTATGCTCAGTTTTGTTAGTTTTGCCTGTTGTGTCTCACCTTAAGACAACTAAATGATGCACAATACAGTCCCTCATATAAAAATGTCCTTTGTGGTCCCGTTCCTTTGACCTCGGTGGGCTGCAGGTGTTTGGCCCTCTCTCTCTCTCACGCACAGACAGACGAACACTTACTCTGCCGTCTCCTTTTCGCACAAAGGAACATTGCAAACGTTACATGCGTTTGGCAGCGCTGCTCCCTTTTATTAAGCCGCGGAGCAAGGCCAACTCTGGCACATGCGCGCACATAAAAACACACTGCCATCCAAACGCACTCCGGGACCACAGCCAAACTTCCATAAAAGAAATCAGTTCTTGAAAAAGAAAAGGGAAAAGAAAAGGGAAAAATAGGGTGGTGCTCTCTTCCTCTGATATCTACCACACAGATGCTTTGAAAACCTCGCAGCCCTCAATGCTAAAAGCAATTCAGATGTGAATATTGAGTGATTGAATGCGCGCCAGAGAGGAGGGCGAGGAGCGAGGGCTTGGTGGAGGAGGAGGACCCCTCACCAGCCCCATACACCCCCCCCCATCCGCCAATGAAATGGTTTCTCCTACAATTAATGCAGTGCACCTGTGATGCTCGATAAAGAGTGGCGCGCTGTGCACAGGTGTGGAACATTAGTTCTGGGGGTGTTCCTTGAAAAAGACAAGCTTCTCCCTCTCTTCGCTGTAATAACACACTATGACACACAGACAGCGGCGGAGGGGAGCGAGGAGAGTGCGGAGGAGAGGAGCGCACACATGCACAATCAGCACGGTGGAAGCAGGGGTGTGCTGCTGATGCCAGGAGAAAAGTACAAACATGTAAATGAACTGGAGAATCAATGGGATCGTCGGTGGTGGCGGCGCCGTCAGAGCAGGTAACAAAGTTTACTGTGGGAGTCGGAGCTAACTGCTCGTGCTTCTGTGTTAGGGGAACGTGTCAGTCTGAGCTGTGCAGGTTCTGAGACCAAGACCGGGGTCTTTCCTATGTTCCCCGAGACCTGGGTTTGGGTTATATGCTGCTATATTTAATGTTGTTAAACCATACATTTATGCACAAGTATTGGGGATGTGGAACCTGAACCTGAACAAGTAGCCTATGCTATAATTTGAGGAGGTACCTATGTTCCCCGGTACCTGGGTTTGGGTTTTGGTTTTATGCTACTATATTTAATGCTGTAAAACCATATATTTATGCACAACTATTGGGGATATGAAACCCTCCATCATTTGAGGAGGTACCTATATTGCCCGAGACCTGGGGTAGGGTTAGGGTTAGGGTCTGGGTTATATGCTACTATATTTAATGCTGAAAAACCATACATTTATGCACTATTGGGGCTGTGGAACCTGAACCTGAACCAGAAGCTTATTCTATCATTCGAGGAGGTACCTATGTTCCCCTGTTCATAGAAAAGGGGGAACATTGGTTCCGGGGAATATAGGAACGCACCCTTAAAATACACCAGGCTTGTAATACTTGTAATGCAATATGATGATACTTGGGTGCAAATGTGTGAACAGTGAATCACATTAAAGGCACATGGCGACTAGTACAGCCAGATCAGATTGTTATTATGGGTCACGTTATTGTCCAAGTTGTGAAATGTGTTGCCTGCGTCTGACCTTTCCTTCAACGCTACTGGTGCAACACGTTCAGAGCAGCAGTCCGGATCTCAGCTTGGTCAGGACAACTGCAGCTGGAGAACTTTACCTATTGCATGTGTTTTCGGTTGATGAGGGGGGGAACTGAAGGACCCCACCCGGACAGAAAGAGGCAAACTCCACACAGAACGGCCCCGCGCAGAAAGGCCCACGCTGCCTTGCTGCGAGGCGAGAGTCTTAGCATCTGCCATCGCGCCGCCGAAGCGGAGACTGGACAGTTTATCTAGCTTTATCTGGCACCGAAGTATTTTAAACAATTAACTTTCATAAGATCTGAGTTTGTTGGACCATTCAAACATTTCCTCAAACAGTTGGAAGCCAAACATTTCAGCTGCTCATTTTTTGGTGCCACTGTAAAATTCGTTCCACTTAGCCAGGATATTTCTGATACTTCTTTCATTTAATAAACTACTTGCTGAACTTATTCAATTTAAATCGGAAGTTCTCAAAGGAATGTTACTAGTACTCAGGAACCTTTTCATTTCTATTTCTCGGTGTATATGTCGCCAAAAAATGCATAACACAGAAAAAAAAACGTATATAAGTCGCATTTTTGGGGAAATGTATTTGATTAAATCCAAGACCAAGAAAAGACATTTCATATTGAAATGCAGTTTAAAATAATAACAGATGAGAGAACATGGTGAATAGGTGTACGTATGCTAACGCTAACACCTTCAGCTACATGAGGCACAGACAGCACTGTGGTAAGTGTCTGGTATGTTAACGTAACATATGAACAGTTATTCAGATAACTATAGCATAAAGAACATGCTAACAAGTTTACCAAAGCATCAGTTTTACCCCAAATCACTAAATCCACTGAATTCTTCTTCCTCTGTGTCACTTCTAAACAACTCCACAAACTCCAGAGGAAGAGGAAGTGCAGATTCTTCTTCTGTGTTGCTTAGAGCCTAGAGCGCCCTCTTGTGGTTGTCAGAGTGAAAATAATGAATAATATCACATATAAGACGCCAAAACTACTATGAAAATACAGTAGTCATTGCTAGTTTCGTCCAGGTTTCATCATATTTGCAATTCAAAAATCAATTCCAAAGCTTTTTATTTCAACAAAAGTGCACCTATCATGACGTTTAGCAGGATAGCCATATACGTTGTCTCTCGATCTACGCTCCGACCTCCTCTGTGCCTTTTCGCACTTCAGCGTGGACATTTCCAGAGTCTAGGTTGCAGTGAGCGCTCGTGGAAATGGGGCCAGGGCGGCGCTGGAACTCATTTGGCTCTGTGAAAGCCTCTCCTTTCATCACGCCGTAACATTTAAGAAGGTACCAGTTATGGTCAACCATAGATTGGATGAAAAGTTCAAAGACGACTTCTCATAGCAGATCTAAAAATAAGAAATGTGCTTAAGGATGTGTGTGTGCGGGAAACGGAAGCGATGCAGACACTCAACCTGGAAGATAGCCCTTTGAGATAACCATGGTAATATTGTCATAACATATTAAATGGTAGATGGAAGGGGGAAGATAGCGGTAGCGGCGAGGAAAGGAGCTAATAAGTAATGTGCTTGTCTTGCTAATGTCTATTTTGATGCTCTCAGCTTTAACCCGTTCACTAACTAGGTCATTAAATAGCATACCAAACACAGGCCTAGATAATCCTTCAGAATTAAGTGCGTCTGCGCGTTGAATATTCAATACTGTGTAAATATAGCTTCATTGCATGCGCTGGAGCAACTAACACAAATTGCACACATATGCACTTTTTTAATAATTGCTTTTTATATTGTATTGAAGCAGCGTTTTTATGCGAGCGCTCGGCTGTCTTTAAAGGCCTCGCAGTATTAGTGAAGTGAAGTCTTGAGCTAATTGTGAGCGTCTTATGTTATAGTGAAACATAACACGTATATAATTTAAAATAACATACCTCGAGTTTGGACTTGTCAACATGACGATACAAATGTATGATAATCTCGACCTGATCAGCTGACAATCTGGTGATGCCAAACAAAGACTTCTTCCCATTGGTCAGTGCTTCATCATGCTGTGAGTGAGTGACAAGTGGAATTGGCCAATCACATTGAAGTGACCTTTCAAGAGCAGTAGACGGCTTTGGTTACGTCTCAAAGGGAAAGAAAAAACACAAATTATACAGGGGAAAAAGATAAGTAATCATGATACTAAACTGTTAAAACTGGGACCATGCAACCTGACCCGGGACCCCCAACGTGGAATGAAATGTATGCCGGTATTCATTTAAAAAATCAAGTTTAATATAGTTTAATCTAACATATATTCATAAAAATATACTTTATACAACGTCGATCAAATTCAATTGATCAGACACCGTGTCATAATTTCTTGATCATATCTCGAAGTCATCTTATGGCCCCCTGCTCATGCCTCGCGACCCCTCAGGAGGTCCGGACCCCCCACTTTGAGAAACATTGATCAAGGCTATAAGACAAATGGTGACAGGACATTTTGCCTATCGCCCCATGTCCACTGGGCGTCGTGTTCTGTTCCATTTGCCCCAAACAGAGAGGCTAAACTGGGCAATACCTGGGAGACTGACAGGAGAGAGTGACGGGGGGAGGAGGGGCGAAGTCTGGACTTATGAGGAACAGTGCGATTGGCCGGTAAGATATGAGCACTTCAAACTCCGCCCCTGCAGCCCCAGTAGGTTGTAACTGGGTCTCGTCAGAGCAGAGGTGTGATGTGATGTAGCGGCCACTGGAGGCAGCGTACACTCAGATTTAGAGGGTTAGAAACAAAACAAGACAATGGACAGAGCTTTTGAACCTCAAAGTAGACAATTTAGTATAAAAAAAACCACAAAATGTTAGGTCGCACTTTACATAACTCAGAATCTTTGCTTTTACTGATTAGGCCGCAGATATTTTATTACTTGGTTTACGGATTTTTAAATGAAATATATTGAACAGGCGGGCGAAATATAAATATAATTTCAATTTCAATCGATTTTTTTCTTCCGGGTTTACACAAAACGGACCACGGGACGAGGGGGGACGCGGTGCGCAGGTGAGTGTAACTGTAGATTTTGTTTTGCATTGGTGGAATTGACGCTTCTAAGTGTGCAGCCTTAGTCACGGCAAAACGGGCTGGAGAAAATGTGGTAAACGGGTTTAAAATGTGGATTTGCGATATAAAGGCGTTGGCGCAGCGCCTAGCAGACAGCGAAACGGGCACGCGTCTTCACATGTTCTCCCGGGGCCGCGCGCAGGGTCCGTCACAGACTCACGCAGGACAAATTGCTTCACGTGCTTTTATCTTTTGACTTAATACTGCTTTTTATATTTAATTTAATGCTATTTTGCCTTGTTGGCGGTACTTTATGAAGAAAAATATATAACAATTAATTGTATTTATATTGCAGAAATCAATAATCTAAGTGCGGCGGATCCGTAAACCAAGTATTAAAATAACTGTGGCCTTATTTTGCAACATTTTAGTCCTCTAGGTTTCTAAAGTCCACACACTACCAACTGGTTTGTTTTGCTCATTTTCGCACTCAAGTCGCCTTCACTACGACTGTTTAGTTAAACGCTCTGTACCGTTTTACTGTTCGAAAACGTGAGAAACAGTAGTTAGTTTTAAATTATTTGCAGTAGTCCTCATGTATCGCTCACTTACGCGCTCACACATCCGAAATATTCACCAAGACGAGTGATTCACCGAGCGCTTTTCACAACTCAATGAAGCCAGAGCAAGTTTTGACGTTTTAGCCACGAAGCTAACACACATTAGCATGCTAACAGCGCACTTCCTGCTTCAAGGAGAACCAAAACACTGGATAATTAGACGGAAAGAAAGCGATACGGTTTCATTTTCACCCGAATAGATACTTTTACAACACGTGCAGTAGCGTGAAAACAGATTTTACTTCATAACATGCAAACAAATTGAGTACAGGTCATTTAAAAACCAGGATTAAGCTGGACTAATGCTAAATACTGAAGCTATCGTACATGAAATACAAAGCAGTGTATGTAACGTGCTCAGGGGTCATTAACGCAGTACTTAACAGAGGATTACTCGCCATGGCTGTGTTATTAAGACATATATGCGAGAGCGGCGATACTGCGGAGAGTGACATTTGTAAAGATGACAGCTGATGTACACTCGCGGTAATTGGGCGCGGGCTAATGCAGTCACACACGGCACTTGGCGCGTATAGCATGTACATTGTTAGGGTGTCATCCGCACAGTCACAGATGCTGATTACTATATAGGCCACGCCAAATGGTAATAAGCTGCTTGATGATTTGGATCGCATTCAAAAGCAAAAAAAAAGAGGTATAGAATATTTGATGGAGGATTTTCACTGATGTCGCTCGTAGCATGGAAATTGTTAGATGTGTGAATGGCGAGAGCGAACGGCGCAGAAGACATTCGAGTCAATCGCCGCTTTCAGTACATGTCCAAAGAAGAGTAAGTATATTAAAAATAACGACAAATTAAAAGAGGGGGAAAAACACAACTTTAGAAGCAGAAATGACTCTTTCCAGTTCCATCTATTCTCCAAAAGCGTTTCTGTTCTGCCGGTTATGTCACTTTATAGGTGCACTACTTCTGATGTGTATTGTTTTTTTCCCATGCAGATGTTATTGCCTCGTCTGGAATGTTCCACAGCGCGGAATTAAAGTTATCTGTAAACATTACAGGCGGACCATTGCGTAACGTTGCCATTTTAATACAGCCGGTCGCGTACTGGACAAAAGGTCAAGCGTGTGTGAAGGAAAGTGTGACGGAAAGTGATCCGTTTGGTTGTGTTTTGTGTAACCATGAAATTGTGTCTAGATTGAGATGTTCAACTCAGATGTTGAGGTGGGACAGTGGGACAGTGGATGTTCTGAGGTGGGACAGTGGATGCTCTGAGGTGGAACAGTGGGACAGTGGATGCTCTGAGGTGGGACAGTGGATGTTCTGAGGTGGGACAGTGGATGCTCTGAGGTGGGACAGTGGATGCTCTGAGGTGGAACAGTGGGACAGTGGATGCTCTGAGGTGGGACAGTGGATGCTCTGAGGTGGGACAGTGGATGCTCTGAGGTGGAACAGTGGGACAGTGGATGCTCTGAGGTGGGACAGTGGATGTTCTGAGGTGGAACAGTGGATGCTCTGAGGTGGGACAGTGGATGCTCTGAGGTGGGACAGTGGATGCTCTGAGGTGGGACAGTGGATGCTCTGAGGTGGGACAGTGGATGTTCTGAGGTGGAACAGTGGGACAGTGGATGTTCTGAGGTGGAACAGTGGGACAGTGGATGCTCTGAGGTGGGACAATGGATGCTCTGAGGTGGGACAGTGGATGTTCTGAGGTGGGACAGTGGATGTTCTGAGGTGGGACAGTGGATGCTCTGAGGTGGGACAGTTGGACAGTGGATGTTCTGAGGTGGGACAGTGGATGTTCTGAGGTGGAACAGTGGGACAGTGGATGCTCTGAGGTGGGACAGTGGATGTTCTGAGGTGGGACACTGGATGTTCTGAGGTGGAACAGTGGGACAGTGGATGCTCTGAGGTGGAACAGTGGATGTTCTGAGGTGGGACAGTGGATGCTCTGAGGTGGGACAGTGGATGCTCTGAGGTGGGACAGTGGATGCTCTGAGGTGGGACAGTGGATGCTCTGAGGTGGAACAGTGGGACAGTGGATGCTCTGAGGTGGGACAGTGGATGTTCTGAGGTGGGACAGTGGATGCTCTGAGGTGGGACAGTGGATGCTCTGAGGTGGAACAGTGGGACAGTGGATGCTCTGAGGTGGGACAGTGGGACAGTGGATGCTCTGAGGTGGGACAGTGGATGCTCTGAGGTGGGACAGTGGATGTTCTGAGGTGGAACAGTGGGACAGTGGATGTTCTGAGGTGGAACAGTGGGACAGTGGATGCTCTGAGGTGGGACAGTGGATGTTCTGAGGTGGGACAGTGGATGTTCTGAGGTGGGACAGTGGATGCTCTGAGGTGGGACAGTGGATGCTCTGAGGTGGGACAGTGGATGTTCTGAGGTGGAACAGTGGGACAGTGGATGTTCTGAGGTGGAACAGTGGGACAGTGGATGCTCTGAGGTGGGACAATGGATGCTCTGAGGTGGGACAGTGGATGTTCTGAGGTGGGACAGTGGATGTTCTGAGGTGGGACAGTGGATGCTCTGAGGTGGGACAGTTGGACAGTGGATGTTCTGAGGTGGGACAGTGGATGTTCTGAGGTGGAACAGTGGGACAGTGGATGCTCTGAGGTGGGACAGTTTGACAGTGGATGCTCTGAGGTGGGACAGTGGATGTTCTGAGGTGGGACACTGGATGTTCTGAGGTGGAACAGTGGGACAGTGGATGCTCTGAGGTGGAACAGTGGGACAGTGGATGTTCTGAGGTGGGACAGTGGATGCTCTGAGGTGGGACAGTGGGACAGTGGATGCTCTGAGGTGGGACAGTGGGACAGTGGATGCTCTGAGGTGGGACAGTGGGACAGTGGATGCTCTGAGGTGGGACAGTGGGACAGTGGATGCTCTGAGGTGGGACAGTTGGACAGTGGATGCTCTGAGGTGGGACAGTGGGACAGTGGATGTTCTGAGGTGGGACAGTGGATGTTCTGAGGTGGGAAAGTGGATGTTCTGAGGTGGGACAGTGGATGTTCTGAGGTGGGACAGTGGATGCTCTGAGGTGGGACAGTGGGACAGTGGATGTTCTGAGGTGGGACAGTGGATGTTCTGAGGTGGGACAGTGGATGTTTTGAGGTGGGACAGTGGATGTTTTGAGGTGGGACAGTGGATGTTCTGAGGTGGGACAGTGGATGCTCTGAGGTGGGACAGTGGGACAGTGGATGCTCTGAGGTGGGACAGTGGGACAGTGGATGCTCTGAGGTGGGACAGTGGGACAGTGGATGCTCTGAGGTGGGACAGTTGGACAGTGGATGCTCTGAGGTGGGACAGTGGATGCTCTGAGGTGGGACAGTGGATGCTCTGAGGTGGGACAGTGGATGTTCTGAGTTGGGACAGTGGATGTTCTGAGGTGGGACAGTGGATGTTCTGAGGTGGGACAGTGGATGCTCTGAGGTGGGACAGTGGATGTTCTGAGGTGGGACAGTGGATGCTCTGAGGTGGGACAGTGGATGCTCTGAGGTGGGACAGTGGATGCTCTGAGGTGGGACAGTGGATGTTCTGAGGTGGGACAGTGGATGCTCTGAGGTGGGACAGTGGATGCTCTGAGGTGGGACAGTGGATGCTCTGAGGTGGGACAGTGGATGCTCTGAGGTGGGACAGTGGATGCTCTGAGGTGGGACAGTGGATGCTCTGAGGTGGGACAGTGGATGCTCTGAGGTGGGACAGTGGATGCTCTCTGGTGGGACAGTGGATGCTCTGAGGTTGGACAGTGGGACAGTGGATGCTCTGAGGTGGGACAGTTGGACAGTGGATGTTCTGAGGTGGGACAGTGGATGTTCTGAGGTGGGACAGTGGATGTTCTGAGGTGGGACAGTGGATGTTTTGAGGTGGAACAGTGGGACAGTGGATGTTCTGAGGTGGAACAGTGGGACAGTGGATGCTCTGAGGTGGGACAGTGGGACAGTGGATGCTCTGAGGTGGGACAGTGGATATTCTGAGGTGGGACACTGGATGTTCTGAGGTGGAACAGTGGGACAGTGGATGCTCTGAGGTGGGACAGTGGATGCTCTGAGGTGGGACAGTGGATGCTCTGAGGTGGGACAGTGGATGTTCTGAGGTGGGACAGTGGATGTTCTGAGGTGGGAAAGTGGATGTTCTGAGGTGGAACAGTGGGACAGTGGATGTTCTGAGGTGGAACAGTGGGACAGTGGATGTTCTGAGGTGGGACAGTGGGACAGTGGATGCTCTGAGGTGGGACAGTGGATATTCTGAGGTGGGACAGTGGATGTTCTGAGGTGGGACAGTGGACAGTGGATGTTCTGAGGTGGGACAGTGGATATTCTGAGGTGGGACAGTGGATGCTCTGAGGTGGAACAGTGGGACAGTGGATGCTCTGAGATGGAACAGTGGGACAGTGGATGTTCTGAGGTGGGACAGTGGATGTTCTGAGGTGGGACAGTGGATGTTCTGAGGTGGGACAGTGGATGTTCTGAGGTGGGACAGTGGGACAGTGGATGTTCTGAGGTGGAACAGTGGGACAGTGGATGTTCTGAGGTGGGACAGTGGATGTTCTGAGGTGGGACAGTGGATGTTCTGAGGTGGGACAGTGGATGCTCTGAGGTGGGACAGTGGATGTTCTGAGGTGGGACAGTGGATGCTCTGAGGTGGGACAGTGGATGCTCTGAGGTGGGACAGTGGATGCTCTGAGGTGGGACAGTGGATGCTCTGAGGTGGGACAGTGGATGCTCTGAGGTGGGACAGTGGATGCTCTGAGGTGGGACAGTGGATGCTCTGAGGTGGGACAGTGGATGCTCTCTGGTGGGACAGTGGATGCTCTGAGGTTGGACAGTGGGACAGTGGATGCTCTGAGGTGGGACAGTTGGACAGTGGATGTTCTGAGGTGGGACAGTGGATGTTCTGAGGTGGGACAGTGGATGTTCTGAGGTGGGACAGTGGATGTTCTGAGGTGGAACAGTGGGACAGTGGATGTTCTGAGGTGGAACAGTGGGACAGTGGATGCTCTGAGGTGGGACAGTGGGACAGTGGGACAGTGGATGCTCTGAGGTGGGACAGTGGATGCTCTGAGGTGGGACAGTGGATATTCTGAGGTGGGACACTGGATGTTCTGAGGTGGAACAGTGGGACAGTGGATGCTCTGAGGTGGGACAGTGGATGCTCTGAGGTGGGACAGTGGATGTTCTGAGGTGGGACAGTGGATGCTCTGAGGTGGGACAGTGGATGTTCTGAGGTGGGACAGTGGATGTTCTGAGGTGGGACAGTGGATGTTCTGAGGTGGAACAGTGGGACAGTGGATGTTCTGAGGTGGAACAGTGGGACAGTGGATGTTCTGAGGTGGGACAGTGGGACAGTGGATGCTCTGAGGTGGGACAGTGGATATTCTGAGGTGGGACAGTGGATGTTCTGAGGTGGGACAGTGGACAGTGGATGTTCTGAGGTGGGACAGTGGATATTCTGAGGTGGGACAGTGGATGCTCTGAGGTGGAACAGTGGGACAGTGGATGCTCTGAGATGGAACAGTGGGACAGTGGATGTTCTGAGGTGGGACAGTGGATGTTCTGAGGTGGGACAGTGGATGTTCTGAGGTGGGACAGTGGATGTTCTGAGGTGGGACAGTGGGACAGTGGATGTTCTGAGGTGGAACAGTGGGACAGTGGATGTTCTGAGGTGGGACAGTGGATGTTCTGAGGTGGGACAGTGGATGTTCTGAGGTGGGACAGTGGATGTTCTGAGGTGGGACAGTGGATGCTCTGAGGTGGGACAGTGGATGTTCTGAGGTGGGACAGTGGATGCTCTGAGGTGGGACAGTGGATGCTCTGAGGTGGGACAGTGGATGCTCTGAGGTGGGACAGTGGATGCTCTGAGGTGGGACAGTGGATGCTCTCTGGTTGGACAGTGGATGCTCTGAGGTTGGACAGTGGGACAGTGGATGCTCTGAGGTGGGACAGTTGGACAGTGGATGTTCTGAGGTGGGACAGTGGATGTTCTGAGGTGGGACAGTGGATGTTCTGAGGTGGGACAGTGGATGTTCTGAGGTGGAACAGTGGGACAGTGGATGTTCTGAGGTGGAACAGTGGGACAGTGGATGCTCTGAGGTGGGACAGTGGGACAGTGGGACAGTGGATGCTCTGAGGTGGGACAGTGGATGCTCTGAGGTGGGACAGTGGATATTCTGAGGTGGGACACTGGATGTTCTGAGGTGGAACAGTGGGACAGTGGATGCTCTGAGGTGGGACAGTGGATGCTCTGAGGTGGGACAGTGGATGTTCTGAGGTGGGACAGTGGATGCTCTGAGGTGGGACAGTGGATGTTCTGAGGTGGGACAGTGGATGTTCTGAGGTGGGACAGTGGATGTTCTGAGGTGGAACAGTGGGACAGTGGATGTTCTGAGGTGGAACAGTGGGACAGTGGATGTTCTGAGGTGGGACAGTGGGACAGTGGATGCTCTGAGGTGGGACAGTGGATATTCTGAGGTGGGACAGTGGATGTTCTGAGGTGGGACAGTGGACAGTGGATGTTCTGAGGTGGGACAGTGGATATTCTGAGGTGGGACAGTGGATGCTCTGAGGTGGAACAGTGGGACAGTGGATGCTCTGAGATGGAACAGTGGGACAGTGGATGTTCTGAGGTGGGACAGTGGATGTTCTGAGGTGGGACAGTGGATGTTCTGAGGTGGGACAGTGGATGTTCTGAGGTGGGACAGTGGGACAGTGGATGTTCTGAGGTGGAACAGTGGGACAGTGGATGTTCTGAGGTGGGACAGTGGATGTTCTGAGGTGGGACAGTGGATGTTCTGAGGTGGGACAGTGGATGTTCTGAGGTGGGAGAGTGGATGTTCTGAGGTGGGACAGTGGACAGTGGATGTTCTGAGGTGGGACAGTGGATGCTCTGAGGTGGAACAGTGGGACAGTGGATGCTCTGAGGTGGAACAGTGGGACAGTGGATGCTCTGAGGTGGAACAGTGGGACAGTGGATGCTCTGAGGTGGTACAGTGGAACAGTGGATGCTCTGAGGTGGAACAGTGGGACAGTGGATGCTCTGAGGTGGAACAGTGGGACAGTGGATGTTCTGAGGTGGGACAGTGGATGTTCTGAGGTGGGACAGTGGATGCTCTGAGGTGGGACAGTGGATGCTCTGAGGTGGAACAG
The DNA here is from genome assembly GCF_026437365.1 of Eucyclogobius newberryi. Lineage (NCBI taxonomy): Eukaryota > Metazoa > Chordata > Actinopteri > Gobiiformes > Gobiidae > Eucyclogobius > Eucyclogobius newberryi. Next base: position 7,798,863 of record NW_027316167.1, read on the forward strand.
TGGGACAGTGGATGCTCTGAGGTGGGAAAGTGGATGTTCTGAGGTGGGACAGTGGATGCTCTGAGGTGGGACAGTGGATGCTCTGAGGTGGAACAGTGGGACAGTGGATGCTCTGAGGTGGGACAGTGGATGTTCTGAGGTGGAACAGTGGATGCTCTGAGGTGGGACAGTGGATGCTCTGAGGTGGAACAGTGGGACAGTGGATGTTCTGAGGTGGGACAGTGGATGTTCTGAGGTGGAACAGTGGATGCTCTGAGGTGGAACAGTGGGACAGTGGATGCTCTGAGGTGGGACAGTGGATGTTCTGAGGTGGGACAGTGGATGTTCTGAGGTGGGACAGTGGATGTTCTGAGGTGGGACAGTGGATGCTCTGAGGTGGGACAGTGGATGCTCTGAGGTGGAACAGTGGGACAGTGGATGCTCTGAGGTGGGACAGTGGATGTTCTGAGGTGGAACAGTGGATGCTCTGAGGTGGGACAGTGGATGCTCTGAGGTGGAACAGTGGGACAGTGGATGTTCTGAGGTGGGACAGTGGATGTTCTGAGGTGGAACAGTGGATGCTCTGAGGTGGAACAGTGGGACAGTGGATGCTCTGAGGTGGGACAGTGGATGTTCTGAGGTGGGACAGTGGATGTTCTGAGGTGGGACAGTGGATGCTCTGAGGTGGGACAGTGGATGCTCTGAGGTGGGACAGTGGATGCTCTGAGGTGGGACAGTGGATGTTCTGAGGTGGAACAGTGGGACAGTGGATGTTCTGAGGTGGAACAGTGGGACAGTGGATGCTCTGAGGTGGGACAATGGATGCTCTGAGGTGGGACAGTGGATGTTCTGAGGTGGGACAGTGGATGTTCTGAGGTGGGACAGTGGATGCTCTGAGGTGGGACAGTTGGGCAGTGGATGTTCTGAGGTGGGACAGTGGATGTTCTGAGGTGGGACAGTGGATGCTCTGAGGTGGAACAGTGGGACAGTGGATGCTCTGAGGAGGGACAGTTGGACAGTGGATGCTCTGAGGTGGGACAGTGGATGCTCTGAGGTGGGACAGTGGATGTTCTGAGGTGGGACAGTGGATGTTCTGAGGTGGGACAGTGGATGTTCTGAGGTGGGACAGTGGATGTTCTGAGGTGGGACAGTGGATGTTCTGAGGTGGGACAGTGGATGTTCTGAGGTGGGACAGTGGATGTTCTGAGGTGGGACAGTGGATGTTCTGAGGTGGGACAGTGGATGCTCTGAGGTGGGACAGTGGGACAGTGGATGCTCTGAGGTGGGACAGTGGGACAGTGGATGCTCTGAGGTGGGACAGTGGGACAGTGGATGCTCTGAGGTGGGACAGTTGGACAGTGGATGCTCTGAGGTGGGACAGTGGGACAGTGGATGTTCTGAGGTGGGACAGTGGATGTTCTGAGGTGGGACAGTGGATGTTCTGAGGTGGGACAGTGGATGTTCTGAGGTGGGACAGTGGATGCTCTGAGGTGGGACAGTGGGACAGTGGATGTGCTGAGGTGGGACAGTGGATGTTCTGAGGTGGGACAGTGGATGTTTTGAGGTGGGACAGTGGGACAGTGGATGCTCTGAGGTGGGACAGTGGGACAGTGGATGCTCTGAGGTGGGACAGTGGGACAGTGGATGCTCTGAGGTGGGACAGTGGGACAGTGGATGCTCTGAGGTGGGACAGTTGGACAGTGGATGCTCTGAGGTGGGACAGTGGATGTTCTGAGGTGGGACAGTGGATGTTCTGAGGTGGGACAGTGGATGTTCTGAGGTGGGACAGTGGATGCTCTGAGGTGGGACAGTGGATGCTCTGAGGTGGGACAGTGGGACAGTGGATGCTCTGAGGTGGGACAGTGGGACAGTGGATGCTCTGAGGTGGGACAGTTGGACAGTGGATGCTCTGAGGTGGGACAGTGGATGCTCTGAGGTGGGACAGTGGATGTTCTGAGGTGGGACAGTGGATGTTCTGAGGTGGGACAGTGGATGTTCTGAGGTGGGACAGTGGATGCTCTGAGGTGGGACAGTGGATGCTCTGAGGTGGGACAGTGGATGCTCTGAGGTGGGACAGTGGATGCTCTGAGGTGGGACAGTGGATGCTCTGAGGTGGGACAGTGGATGCTCTGAGGTGGGACAGTGGATGCTCTGAGGTGGGACAGTGGATGCTCTGAGGTGGGACAGTGGATGCTCTCTGGTGGGACAGTGGATGCTCTGAGGTTGGACAGTGGGAAAGTGGATGCTCTGAGGTGGGACAGTTGGACAGTGGATGTTCTGAGGTGGGACAGTGGATGTTCTGAGGTGGGACAGTGGATGTTCTGAGGTGGGACAGTGGATGTTCTGAGGTGGGACAGTGGATGTTCTGAGGTGGAACAGTGGGACAGTGGATGTTCTGAGGTGGAACAGTGGGACAGTGGATGCTCTGAGGTGGGACAGTGGGACAGTGGGACAGTGGATGCTCTGAGGTGGGACAGTGGATGCTCTGAGGTGGGACAGTGGATATTCTGAGGTGGGACACTGGATGTTCTGAGGTGGAACAGTGGGACAGTGGATGCTCTGAGGTGGGACAGTGGATGTTCTGAGGTGGGACAGTGGATGCTCTGAGGTGGGACAGTGGATGTTCTGAGGTGGGACAGTGGATGTTCTGAGGTGGGACACTGGATGTTCTGAGGTGGAACAGTGGGACAGTGGATGTTCTGAGGTGGAACAGTGGGACAGTGGATGCTCTGAGGTGGGACAGTGGATATTCTGAGGTGGGACACTGGATGTTCTGAGGTGGAACAGTGGGACAGTGGATGCTCTGAGGTGGGACAGTGGATGTTCTGAGGTGGGACAGTGGATGTTCTGAGGTGGGACACTGGATGTTCTGAGGTGGGACAGTGGATGTTCTGAGGTGGGACAGTGGATGTTCTGAGGTGGGACAGTGGATGTTCTGAGGTGGGACAGTGGATGTTCTGAGGTGGGACAGTGGATGCTCTGAGGTGGGACAGTGGATGCTCTGAGGTGGGACAGTGGATGCTCTGAGGTGGGACAGTGGATGCTCTGAGGTGGGACAGTGGATGCTCTGAGGTTGGACAGTGGATGCTCTGAGGTGGGACAGTGGATGTTCTGAGGTGGGACACTGGGACAGTGGATGCTCTGAGGTGGGACAGTGGATGTTCTGAGGTGGGACAGTGGATGTTCTGAGTTGGGACACTGGGACAGTGGATGCTCTGAGGTGGGACAGTGGGACAGTGGATGCTCTGAGGTGGGACAGTGGGACAGTGGATGCTCTGAGGTGGGACACTGGATGTTCTGAGGTGGGACACTGGATGTTCTGATGTGGGACACTGGATGCACAGGAGGACTTTAAGATCTTTAACATCAAGGAGGTATTGATCATTTTTTCGTAACCTCATATCCATTCATACAAGTGTTACCGTGAGCCTCCCCGCAGACCCGACCTGTAACAAGACCTCGTGGTGTCCCTGCTCGTCTCCAGGGAGTAGAACATTCTGCGCAGCGAGAACATTTATTCTCCACCAGAAACGTTATGTAGCTTCATCTCAAAATAAACCAGTAATTCATTTAAACTAACCATGTGACAAATCCATCCCACACAACACAGTGTTTGATCAAGCCCCCTAAATGCTGCCTTCAATACGTTATTAATCTTCTTTTGTCCTTCCGTGTTCTCCCTCAGTGACACCTCCACACGGCGCTCGTCCTCACGCGCTGATATCCCATCTACAGCTGCCTCCTCTTCCACTGGACCTAATTGATCCATTAATGAGCGGGATTGGTCACAGCGACGAGGCACCTGCTCCCCGCCCACCTGCGCCCGTCAGATGGGACCGCGCCAAGGTGAGGAGACCCAAACCCAAGCATTCGTCTCGTTTCACGTCCACAAACTTTGTCGCCGCTCAAACTACTTTTTCACTTTACTGCGTTGCTCATTTACAACACGCGGCGGTTCGATTCCATGGGCTCAGACCGGAGGGCTCGGTGCATGTGGTGATTGTCGGTCGTCTGGTTTGAAACGAGCCTTTCTTTCCCTTTTTAGTCCTGGTTTAGTTAAATGTGCTGTTGTTTCATTGGGTTTCAGCTTCCTGTTTACAGCTGATATTTTGTGGACTTTTGACATTCAAAAGCGATAATATTTAGTTTTGAATTGTTGCGATTGTGATAGATTTTTATCCCTCTGAAACCATGGATCGAGTTCGTCACCTGCTTGTCTCCATGGCGATGGTATTGTTTTGCCAGGGTGCTCCGTAGTATGGCATTAAACACATTTATGTCCGTGAAGAAAGGCAGCCACCATGCCAAGTTACAGGTCTACAAGAATACATGATTCTGAACTATAAAGACACTACGAATATTTGAGTAATTGTAAGATAGATACAGTAGGTTTAATGCTGTACCGTGGAACATTGCCACCATGTCCGTGCTTTGTCCGCAGTGACTGGGGCCTTTTCTGTGCCGGGTCTGCGTGTGTCCGAATGCAAAGATCTGGAGACGGGTCCCTAGACTACTGACCAGTGACATTAAAGGAGAGGTCAAACGCAGAGGGCACACTTCCCTTTGAGGGCGATAACGTTGACCTTAACCTAAAAAAGTTGCCAGATCCTAAACCAGAAAAGTGCAACGTTTAGTTCTGTTCTTACTTCAGGCAAAGCAAGTTTAAGCACCTCAAAGTGCTTTAAAACAGAAGACTGCAGATTACTGTATCTGCTCATGATGTTAAAGTAGGTTCATTGTGGCCTTGCATTAAATACTGTATTTCCGGACTATAAGTCGCACCAGCCAAAAAATGCATAATAGAGAAGAAAAAAACATAAGTCGCACTGGAGTATAATTGGTGCGACGTATGCTAACGCTAACACCTTCAGCTACATGAGGCACAGACAGAACTGTGGTAAGTGTCTGGTATGTTAACGTAACATATGAACAGTTACTCAGATAACTATAGCATAAAGAACATGCTAACAAGTTTTCCAAAGCATCAGTTTTACCCCAAATCACTAAATCCATTGAATTCTTCTTCCTCTGTGTCACTTCTAAACAACTCCACAAACTCCAGAGGTAGAGGAAGTGCAGGAAGAGCCTAGAGCGCCCTCTTGTGGTTGCCAGTGCGAAAATAATGAATAATATCACGTCACTCTAGAGTATAAGTCGCACCCCGGCCAAAACTAGTATAGTCCGGAAAATACGGTAAATGACAGGCAATACCAAATATATTTTACTCGATGTGAAACGTTTTTGACCGACTATTGTTCTCTAATTGGTTTCGGACGATCCTCCGAGTCGGTTGTCATGTTCATCCCGAGCAGGTGTCCCACTCTTCCAGCTGATGATCTCATTTAGTTTTTAAGCACTTTGTTGACGTTATCGCGGCTGCCGTACCTCTGAGCTAGACCGTATCATTAATTATGCACTTGAACGTGGAATTGCGCCGTGAGTAAATTGATAAGCACGCGGCGCGACCTTGAACAGGGCCGGTCCCGCTTTGACCTCGTTCCCCTTCCCCGTGCTGAAACAAGGGCCTTGGTGTGCAGGGTTCCCACGTCCCTCATTGTCCCGCCCCCGCGCACGCCGCTCCGGAAGAAGAACGGGCCGCATTGTGGCGTTCACGTCATATGGAAATATTTTTGTGAGCGGCTCGGCACTTCAAAATGCCAAGTTTGTGCAAAAAATGTGTCGTTGCCGGGTTAAAAGAGTGAGAGGAAACAACAACAAAAATAGATGTAGCTTTTGTGAAATGGTATGAACTGCAATAACTTAGATTTGGAGGATTTTTGATGGCGTTTTGGTTGCCACACATTGTGACTGGAGTTTTTAAAAGACACAACAAGAGTATCCACTTGCACTAGATTGCCCTGTGATTGTGATTTTCAGCTTCAATCCTACGGGAAAAATTGGTAAAAGATACAACTTTGACAAGCGACTATTTTTTGCGTCGTACGTTTTGCATTCATCCCCCGGTTACTGCAGTTGAAGTGGAAGTTTCTCATCTTAAATTCATTAAAATGTCAGATGTCAGGAGCCTTGAGTGACTAATATGATTTACTTTTGTTGTTGCGCTCTCGACAGCAAGGAACAGGGAGACGACGCTCATATCGTCCCTCATTACCAGATGCAGACGGTAATCGTTTACCATTTACACGTTTAACCACAGACTTTTGAGGGTGTCACAATATCATCATACAAAACTGAAATGTTACACGAGCTCTAACGGTATTCACATTTTACACCAACGAGTCCATTGCACAGGCTTTCCAAACGCCTCTGAGCCAGGTCTGTAGCAGGAGTATTCTATTGTATGTATGTGTTAAGTATAGGACAAAGCTTTAGGGTAAAACTAGAACAAATGCAGAGGACAGTAAATAGTCAAATCTGAATATCATTTGATTATTTATCATTATTTTTTACATTTTGTTCGTCGTACACACCAATCTTGATCTAAGAATAGGAAATAGGTCAATTTCAAGGAACAGATTTGATTGTGTTCTTGTTTTTTGTGATCGTGTATTCGCAGATTTTTCAATGAATCACAGGCCATATGGTGAGATGGGAGCAAGGTGGAAACGCTGAGCAATGACCCCACGAATAGGATAAATTATTTAAATGTGGGATTGAGCAAACGAATGATGAAGCGGCTCGATGGCAGAGCGGCCAAGACGTCCTGATTAAGTTTCATTAGCGCTTTCCACAAGTTTCAGGGACCAAAGTGTTGGTTTTAGCATCACGGTAAAGCTGACCACAACCAGCATGCCGAAACATTATATATAAGACAGCACACAGCGGTTTCATTTTGACCCCAAGAGCAGCTTTTACCATATATCTGCTCTGGGGCATGACAAATTCTGCTCAACTGCATGAGGAAAAAAACGTAGCATTAACCGTAAAACCACTGTAACATAAAGAACTCATAAAAGTCCATTTTGCATTATACAGAATTAAGTATTCTCACTGAACAGGCCCCCATGTACCACCAGACGCAGCGCGGACCACTCTTTGAAACGCTCTGATCCACATCCTATAGCGTTTGCGTTTCTGCTGCTACAACACGCAATCATTTCTGTTTTTAATTCCAATAAGTCCCCATACCATGCCGCCTTTACATGCAAGGCCTCCGCTGCACATGCCGTTTGATGTCTGCCACGCTCTCCGATGGCACATGACGACAAACAAAACAAACCCCAACCTGCGCCACGCGTTCCTCAAGACGTCTGCTACATTTAAAATGCTAATATAAGACTAAACTGATTAATAATTAAACAATTACGGTCATGAATCAATAACTTCTGCACATATTTTTCATTAGTAAATTGCGCAGAGTAAACAAAGAGGCAGTATTACCAATTCAAATGCGGATGAAGAGAGGGGGAGAAAGAGACATTCTAATCGTCCTAACTTTGATGAAAAACAAACACGGGCACAGTCACTCAAACAGCGCGGGCCTGCGAGCGTTTCCCAAAACTAGATCATGTTGTTGCGTTAGATACAGTGAGCGGGGTGATTATTCAGGCAAACAGGGTGGGGACGTTTTTAATGAAGTAGTCCGATATGAGAAATTCATGATAAATCTGGTGCGTTGTCAATGTACAGAGCGTCTGGACAGACTGATGCCCATCTGAGCCTCGGTGAAGTTTCACTGACTCCGCTGGCAATCTGTCTGCGCTTTTATGGAAGCACCGAGGAGCAACTTTCACCACGCGCGATTGGTGCGAGTTTGGGAGAAATGGGCCTTGTGTAATATTTATGACTTCCAAAAATCATGTTTTGTCCCAGATTCAACATCTGTCGGTCCTGGTTTAGTCCTTGCGTTAGCACTGGTTCAGTTTGACCCTGAAGTCCATTATTAAGTCTCTTACGATAAAAGATTGAGTTGTTTTTCTCTATGTATGAAAAGGTTTCCATATAGAGAACATCATATAATGTTGATCTACCAGTAAAGGGTGGCAGAGTGGCTAGAGGGCCTTTGTGTGCTGATTGTCCGGGCTGGTCTTGTCCGGATTGTCCAGTTTCAAACCATCGAAGGCAATTTGAGTCCAACGACAGTGTGAAGACTTTAAAAACACAGGGGAGAACTTCCTTGAGTGCTGCATTTTTGGCTCTAGAAATGGCCTTCATGTGTAGGATTGTGCAGCAAGTGGAGTAATAAACATTTCTAAAGTACAATATTGACACTATTTTACCTGATACAATCATCCAACAGCCAGTAAACCCCTTAATATATATAAAAACATGAGCTGCAATACATAAATAGCAGAGGTAAACACTTAAGTACACTTATTTTATATCTATATTCATTCATTTTATACCGCTTGTTCTCATTCAGGGTTGTGGGTGACTGGAGACTATCCCAGCGACTTGGGGCCTTAGGCGGGGCACACCCTGGACATGAGCCGGCTCGTCACAGGGTCAACACAGAGACATAGATGAACGTTCTCTCACACATTCATTCACTGAGGGCAATTTAGAGTTGCCAATTAACACATGGATGTCTCTGGACGGTGGGAGGAGCCGGAGAACCTTGAGAACCCGGAGAGAACCCACACTGACACAGGGAGAACATGCAGGCTCCACCCAGAGAGATCACGTGATGTTGGTCTGATCTAACTTCTCAATATCTATAGTTATTCAAAAAAGTTACAGCTCAAATCACATGCATTTTGCTGGTTTTGCACATGATAAATATTGCGCCCCCTAAAAATATAGTCGCAGCTATTACACATTGACCATTAAGTCGATATATAGTAATTATTGTGACAGGCCCATGACACATTCTAACTCAACAGAGCCATTTTAACATTATATAACCCGCTATACATCGCTCCTGTCCACTTCCTCTCCAAAAGTGTCTGGACCGTTATCTCGCGCAACAGTTTGCCCGTCCAGGAGACGCATCACGCAGCGCTCGGCTCCTCTCGTAAAGTCTCCTTGATCACCGCCGCCGCACCTCCCTTCTCCCGCCGCCGCCGATCGCCACCGTGGCGGCCCACATCTGAGCGACACGCGCATGGATCATCCTCTCCATCGCCGTCGCTCTCCCTCAGCCCTTCTCTTCTTTCTCTTTTTTTCTTCCTACGCGGTAATGGCTGATGCTCGCTGCGGCGCTAAGTGTAAAGCCTGCGAAACAAGGATAAAAGCATAAACAAACGCGCGATAAGAAATATGACATGGCTATCAGCATGCAGAAGAGGCCCGGCCCTGCGAGCGGCGGCACCGAGATTAATGATAAATTACGAGGACCTAGGCTTGTTTATAGCACTCATTTTCCCCGCTGCACCTGCTCATATTGTCTTGGCCTAGAGCAGCCCCCTCCTCCTCCTCCTCTTTTCTTTTTCCTATCATTTTTCCCCTCTCCTCTCGTCTCTCTTCATCGCTCAGTCTTTTTCTCCCCTTTCCTTCCCCGAGTAGGTGCCTGCTTCAAATGATCTTGTGTTTTCCGAAGCACTCTGCCGCCAAAAAACAGTGGGACACCCCGTGAAAACATAATTTGTGGGTGTATAATTGATGTCTTAAAGGAGGCACGCGGAAGTAACTAAGGGACGGAGGGAGAGATTGCGATGGGTGTTCGGATAAAAGGTGAGAGGAATGTTTGGTAACAAGCCGCGCGGTGAGTGGCGCCGCGGCAGTTTTCTCGCAATAATAATGATAATACTCCGCCGACCGCCGTCGACGCAAAGCTTAATTTTAATATTAATTACAAATATCTCCGCGCACAACAAGGAAATAATTTGACAATCACTTTGGCCCAGAGTACGGTATTAAATGCAAAGCGGTGCTGAGGGCGCCCGGCAGTCAATATGGGGGAACTAAAGTCTTTCGAGCCCCCCTCGCCCCGCCGCCTCGCCCCTCCCTCTCTGCCCTCACCTCATTACATCAAGTGTGGATGTTAATTCTGCCAGGTTTATTAGTTCAGCGCAGGGGGAAGAAGGAAAAAATGAAGGAGACGAGCGTTTGCCCCCATTGTTCTGGCCCGAGTGTCTCTCTCGTTTGTTACTCTCGGCGCTGGTACTTGGGAGTTCTTTTGAGGAGGAACGAGGACCCGGCCCTGTACGGGGGGCGCGCGGCGCTTGTCGGGCGGGTGTCGGAGGACCAGAGCGGGCGGGTGCCGTTCGCCGAGTGGCTATTGTTTGATTCATAATTATGTTTTTATGATGACAGAGCTCCGGGGCCCCCTCGCCATCCGCTGTACCAAGCAATTTCTACCAGAGCCGAGCGCTACAAGGGCAAAGTGTTTACATACCAAATTATAAGAATATAGTGACAGCGTTCGCCTGTTAATAAGGCCTAATCACTTCCCCTAATTTAATCCGGTTGCTATGGTAAACAAATGACACTTGAGGCTGATTTCGCTGGAGGAAGTGGAGGGTGAGAGAGGGAAGAGGTGGTGCCCAGTGGTGGGAGCAAAGTCGCTGATGACAGAATCCCGCCCGCGCCCGAGGACACCTGCCGTCCTCGGCGCGCGTGTGTGTTAGCGCGTTAGCGTGTAGCCGCGTGCGTCTGCGTGCGCGCTGGTCAGAGACAGCTGTCTGTGCAGTCAGCAATGTTGCTCTCCTCACAAAGCAGAAAATTGAGCGGGAATTGGGCTAATTGTATGGAATGATTGATGCTAGCGGAGAGTACAGTGCATTAAAACACAAAGCGCTCGTAACAGTAGCACACAAACACACGTTCACAGTGATGCGGCGGCACGCGCCGCAGACACTTCCTGTCTAAGGCGTGCGGCTCGTTCCGCTCGTCCAATCAGAGCGCTGAGTTGTTTCGCTAACATTTTGTAATAGCTGCACTTTCATTAGCCTTAATAAAACATGAACAAAGGCTTAGTAATTGCTTAGTACTCTAACCTTAACTTTAAGTAGCAACTAAGCCTGGGTCATTAAGTTCATGCTTATTAAGGCTAATTATGGTGTAGGTGTTATAAAGCTGTACGGTTACGAGAAATACACAAGAAATGACCAGAGAATCTATAAATGTGGCGGTGCAAATTTTAGGCCTATTTATTGTAGCACTTGATATGATACTTTTGGACATGAACATTAAGTATTTAAAGGTGAATTATTAAGTGACTTTCTGGTGGAGGGTCGACCACCTTCTTGTGGCTTAAGTTATTGCTTTCTGGAATGCGACGTATGTGTATATAATGAATAAAACTGAAAGATAATCATTCACATTTACTGCAGCTTGTTTCCGTTTGGGGTCGCGGTTGACTTTGGGCCTTAGGCGGGGCACACCCTGGACAGTGGCCAGCTCTTGGCAGGGTTAACACAGAGACATAGACTCACAGAAAACTATCCACGCTCACATACACACATACATGTGTTTAGAGGGTGTGAAGAGGCTGGAGCACCTGGAGAGATCCCACGGTAACACAGGAAGCACATGCAGACTCCGCCCACAGAGATCATGTGACGTTGGCCTGGCCTGGAATCATACGAGGCATTTGGAGGTAGTAGCCCCCCCCCCCCACCACCACCAGGAAATGTTATGTATTGTAAATTTAAGGCAAAGTATTTTCAAGAATAAATCAACTAGACAAGACTTTGAATTAAAGCTTTAACATGCAGGCTTGCCTCTCCACAAACCTGACTCGTTCTTGGCCTGGAAGAGCCTCCTTCTGCTTGTTTCCATGGCAGTGCTGTTCCTTTGGCTATAATACCATACAACATGATCCGGACGACGTGCCTCCTCCAGAAAGTTACGCAGTGTCGATTTAAAAACATTTAGTCTTAAATGGTCCACAGCAAACAAGTTTCCCTCCCTTTTCTCGCTTTCTTCTTCACGCTTTTCAAATTAAATACACACATTCTCCGCCCTCTCTCCCAGACATGGTCGTCTCTTAAATCCACGCGGCGTTAAGGTAAGTGCATTACAAGAAAAGCTGCTTTGAGGCGTCACTAAATGCTCCAGGACCACAGAAAAATCCCCTCAAAGTCGTCGATCACACCTCTAACGTCCACCCAGCTTTTGTCCCCTCCGCCACTGTCTGCCCGCTAACCCCACAACCCGCGAGCTTGTTTGGACGACACGAGGCGCTCATTACACACAAATTCATCTCCACGCACAATGATTGTCTATTAGGATGCATGTTCACTGCCGTCAGATGGCTGTCTGTCGCCGCATCCCAATATTATCACTTGAAATGCACTACTACAAGACGCCGGTCCTTTTCTCGGTGATGCAAGGGGACGTCGTTGAGCGTTGTGTTTAAGGCGTGGAAAATAAGAATGTTGAATGTATTATTTATCGTTAAAAGTTGATGAAGAATAGGTTTGTTTTCATGATCGTCTTCAATGTTCTTCTTGCAGGGCTGGGGTCTTTGAAACTCTATTCCCTACTTGAAAGAAATAGAAAATTCATAAACATTAAAGGATTTCAGTTATTTTTGGCCTGGAAAGCCAAACGTTTTAACAGTACATTTAAGATCGGGATCAGCCCTATGTTCCCCGGTACCTATGTTCCCTTGTGCCTATGTTCCCCGAGACTTGGGTTATATGCTGCTATATATCATATATTTATGCACAACTTTTGGGGCTGTGGAACCTGAACCAGTAGCCTATGCTAGTATTAAAGTAGTTCCCCTGTTCATTGAAAAGGGGGAACATAGGTACCGGGAAACATAGGTACCGGGGAACATAGGTACAGGGGAACATAGGTACAGGGGAACATAGGTACCGGAGAACATAGGTACCGGAGAACATAGGTACCGGAGAACATGGGTACCGGAGAACATAGGTACAAGGGAACATAGGTACAAGGGAACATAGGTACAAGGGAACATAGGTACAAGGGAACATAGGTACAAGGGAACATAGGTACAAGGAAACATAGGTACAAGGGAACACAGGAACCGGAGAACATAGGTACAAGGAAACATAGGTACAAGGGAACATAGGTCCAAGGGAACATAGGTACAAGGGAACATAGGTACAAGGGAACATAGGTACAAGGGAACATAGGTACAAGGGAACATAGGTACAAGGGAACATAGGTACAAGGGAACATAGGTACAAGGGAACATAGGTACAAGGGAACATAGGTACAAGGGAACACAGGTACAAGGGAACACAGGTACAAGGGAACATAGGTACAAGGGAACATAGGTACAAGAGAACATAGGTACAAGGAAACATAGGTACAAGGGAACACAGGAACCGGAGAACATAGGTACAAGGGAACATAGGTACAAGGGAACATAGGTACAAGGAAACATAGGTACAAGGGAACATAGGTACAAGGGAACATAGGTACAAGGGAACATAGGTACAAGGGAACATAGGTACAAGGGAACATAGGTACTACAAGGGAACATAGGTACTACAAGGGAACATAGGTACAAGGGAACATAGGTACAAGGGAACATAGGTACCGGAAAACATAGGAACCGGAGAACATAGGTACAAGGGAACATAGGTTCCGATGGCCGCGATTGACAGACGGACTTACCGGAATTCTACTTAAAAACAAGAATTTTACTAAACTTCTATGTGCTCCGAGGTACAAGAAGAACAACGACGGCTGTTTGACGAAACTTCATGATCAGGTTCTGACCTTTTAAACATTCAAACAGAACGTAGAAGAGACTTTTCCACTTAATCGTAAAGAAAGATATTTAGTCTTTGGTAAGTTTAAAGTGTCATCACAGGAACCCCAACATATTTCAATCAACAGAAACTTGCCATGTACAACATTTTACATTCCACTCACTGTTTGGGCAATTCTCGAACCTCAATCAAAACACGTCTGAACAATATATAAAAAAAAAAAGAAATGCTGTCTGATTATTGCTATCAAGATAATCCTGTAGAGCGCCACAACCGTACGAGGGACAACGCCAAGGGAAAGAGCGAATCTCGGCAGTGTTGACTTTATCGACGCTGATTAAAATTGAGAAACGTACAGCAAAAATCTCCACTTCTGCACCCTAATCCGGCAAACACAAGAGAGTGCGGGGACGGCGGATGAACAGTTGACAATGGGTTTCCGTTCAAAGCCTTTTTCAGAGGAGAAAAGCCGTACCTGTCATCCTCTGCGTCTTAGCGCGTGAGAGCAGACGATCGCCGGGCTGATAGTGTCACCGCGTCGCTAATCCCAGCTCCGCAATCGCACTAAATTAGTCAGTCCTCTGTAATGCCTAATAACAATATTTTTGATGTGTGTTCTTGGCCTGTCTACGGTCTGAAAGGTGAATTGTAATTCTGGAGTTATTTTGCCCGGGAATGGAGCTCAGTGATAGGGCATTTTGAGTCTGTGATGTAACTGTGAAACTTCAAAAGGCCAGTAAACCATTTTGAGACCTGACGTAACTCTCTGGGATTGTACCAGAGAGTCCAGATGATCCTCGTCAAACGTCATCGACCAAACATCATCTCTGACTGGATAAAAGACAGCAACATCTTTTAAAACAGACCCGGAGTTGTATTTTGTTGAACTCATGCTTGTTTCATTTATCTTGTTCACAAAGTCGTCTTCTCTAAGTGCTCGGAAATCAGTCCGTTTCAATGTTTCCCAGATTGTCAAAGGTCAAAATCCAGACTTTTCCCAAGCAGTATTACCAGTCATGTTGCCTAAGGGCTTCATTTATTTATTTGTATTGTTCATTTACAATCAAATGCCTGAAAACCTCATTGGAATCTGAGTTGTAGCTTTTAATGTGTTTTCCAAATGTAAAAATGTCAGAAAGTGTAAATACTAAACCCAAAGCATGTTAAAAAGTCAATTAGACACAATGTGTCCATTTGAACACATTTCTGCTCATCGAAACTACTCCAGGATCAAATGGATTTAAAATGTAAATACACTGGTCCTGTGATTTGATTATGACATTATTATTACTATGACAGTGGAGATGGTCATGGATAGTCACAGTCTCCCAGCCCCCACTACCCTTTCTACTATTATTATCATACATTGTACTGCACATTACTGCTGATGCAAGTTCTAGATTGTGAACTCCCTAACAATGGCAATAAAGCCTTTTCTCATTCTGATTATTTTCCTTTTTTATTAAATAAAAAAAAAAATCCTTTCTTAAACAGGACAGCTTAGTGTGAAATGGGGATAAGAGAGGACCGATAATATAATACATCCATGGGACAGAGCTGCACGTGGAGCCTGGCATGTGTGCTGCTGCCTTAACCACTCCACCACTGGGCAGCACTTACTGTTCCATAATCCATAATCATTGTTCACATTTCAAAAAGAAAGCAAATTGGATGTTGAGTTTCTGCTTCCTGTTGTAGCCTGGGTTTGGTGCAGCATGGGCACATCAAACAGGTGAATGTAACAAAACACTACAATGAAGAGCGCTTTAAGTCTATTATGTACAATATTTATCCTTTTCAAGTACAATTTTCAACATGTAAATCCACTACATTTCTGTCATTCAGTTTTACATCCATCTTTGCATCGAACCCTAACTCAAAAAGGAGCTTTATTCAGAGGAAAGGTCCCGCGCTGCACAGTCTGAGCAGAGACTGGCCTGAGACAGAGGAGACAGTGGTCCTCGTGACTCCCACAATGCCGTTCTTTCTCTTTATCTCCTCTTATAGATGCATATCAATCCATATCGCCGTGGCCGCTCACAGCCTGCCACATCCAATATCGGCCGGACATTTTACATAATTATTATTTTCAGGAGTCATTGGGGTCTCATACGAGGGAATGTAAGTGACAGGCGTTTAAAATGGTTTTTAAATCATGCGGGATAACCAGGGCCTTTCAGAAATAATTGTGTCAAACTGCTTTTCACCTTTTTCGCCAATCAATATGCACACTTATTCATGGGCCCGGCGCAATCCATCAAAAGCCCGCGCTGCTCTTTAATATACATGCTTGCATTTTAATGGGCTACTTTAACAACAATACCGCGGACAACAATGTGTTTCAGTGTAATATTCCCTCAAAAATGATGATACAGCCTCTTTCGCACGCGCCTCGCCCCCGCCGCCACCGCCGCCTCGCCCCTGCCTCACCCGCCACCGCCTCGCCCCCGCCTCACCCGCCCCCCCCTCCCTCACGTGCAACAGTACACACACACAAGGCCCTAGTTAAGTGGTGGCCTAAGTCGAAGTAATCGCATTCACTTTGTTCCACGGCTCGTAAATGATTTAAAACTAGATTTCATGCATGCTTTCATACTAATTCACTCGCTGGTATTTTTCATTTTGGCCGGAAAAACTCCCGAGAACAATCAAGATTTGCTCCGTTCTCCAATTAAGCCTCCAAACAAGGCAAATCTATTCATTTCCTTTTGATTAAAATTATCGCCACTTGCAAGGAGCTTTGGGGTTTATATATTAAATAATGCATCATTTCATAATTATATAGAATGTATAGATTCTTTTTTTTTTTTTTTTAAATGGAACGCTGCGCAAAAATGGTGACTTTAATTAGATCGGTGTGTGAGATATCTCGGGGGTATGATAAAACAATGTTAAATATCTCGCCACTACTGTAAAATATGTTCCGACAGATAATGAAACACAAATAGGGTCTCGCTTTGCCACGGCTCCTATTTGTCCCAAACAGCCCCACATGCATTTGGTGAGATTTCATAATTATATTGAAAATACGATCGGGGGGAGAAGACGAGGCTAGGTGCTAAACACAATCCCCGCCCGTCCCCCACCTATTTAGAGGGAGCATATATTATCATGCTATTACTGTAAGAGTAAATTACCACAGAGAGATGCAGAGAGGAGCCCCCTTAACGAGTCGCACACGGCGTCAAGCTGTGGCACGGGCTTGACTTTTTGACCTTTTGACCTGTTTTGGGGGTTTATTGTTCGGTGACGTAGCAGAACGAATGCTGTTTTCGGACTTTTTGACGTTGTATGACATTTTATCCATGCTTCTTTCTCTTTCTCCGCTGTACAGGGGTCTCGAGCGGTAGAAGCTGTACAGGGGTCTCGAGCTGTAGAAGCTGCACAGGGGTCTCGAGCGGTAGAAGCTGTACAGGGGTCTCGAGCTGTAGACGCTGTACAGGGGTCTCGAGCTGTAGACGCTGTACAGGGGTCTCGAGCTGTAGACGCTGTACAGGGGTCTCGAGCTGTAGACGCTGTACAGGGGTCTCGAGCTGTAGACGCTGTACAGGGGTCTCGAGTTGTAAAAGCTGTACAGGGGTCTCGAGCTATAGAAGCTGTACAGGGGTCTCGAGCTGTAGAAGCTGCACAGGGGTCTCGAGCTGTAGAAGCTGCACAGGGGTCTCGAGCTGTAGAAGCTGCACAGGGGTCTCGAGCTGTAGAAGCTGCACAGGGGTCTCGAGCTGTAGAAGCTGCACAGGGGTCTCGAGCTGTAGAAGCTGCACAGGGGTCTCGAGCGGTAGAAGCTGTACAGGGGTCTCGAGCTGTAGAAGCTGTACAGGGGTCTCGAGCGGTCTCGAGCGGTAGAAGCTGTACAGGGGTCTCGAGCTGTAGAAGCTGTGCAGGGGTCTCGAGCTGTAGAAGCTGTGCAGGGGTCTC
Source organism: Eucyclogobius newberryi (assembly GCF_026437365.1). NCBI lineage: Eukaryota > Metazoa > Chordata > Actinopteri > Gobiiformes > Gobiidae > Eucyclogobius > Eucyclogobius newberryi. The sequence goes on from NW_027316167.1 coordinate 7,816,295, forward strand.
GAGCTGTAGAAGCTGTGCAGGGGTCTCGAGCGGTAGAAGCTGTACAGGGGTCTCGAGCTGTAGAAGCTGCACAGGGGTCTAGAGCGGTATAAACCGGCAGAGAGACATTGGAGCGTTGTTGGTCTTCGTAGCGTGATGTCAATCAACCTTAATGTATAGAGCCCTTCACGACACTCAAAGTGCTTCACAATAAAAAATCAAGGCAATACAAAACATAAAACTAAGTAATAATCTGATTTTTTTGCTTTGGAAGAGACACCGAGGGGGAGTAGCTCTAGTCCGAGCTCCTCTTGGGTAACTGAGCTCGGATATCTCAAAGCTCCAGACTTTCGAAGATTTGTTGGTTAACAAACAACATGATATTTAACTTTAAATAAGATTTATTGTGCTTTTGTCTGCCATGTAGCTATAATGTACAGTGGCAATAATGTTCTAAAACCACAATAAAAGAAACAAAACTGCAGACTTATCTAAAAATCAGAGGACAAAGTAAGTGATACAATTTGAGAACGGAAGGTAAATGAGAAGGGAAAACAATTACAACACGTATAATAAATACTCCAAACGGTCGATTTTGCGTAGTATGTTCCTTTAACTTGTATCTCATTGTTTTCAAGCGACAAGGCCTCGTACTCCCCAAGTTAATGAATGAATCCTCATCATAAGAACTGAATTCTTAGTTTTTTTTTAACGCCAGCAACTACTTTGATCATTTTCTGATACCGTATTTTCCGGAGTTTAAGTCGCACCAGCCAAAAAATACATAATAGAGAAGAAAAAAACATATATAAGTCGCACTGGAGTATGAAATGCGGTTACAAGTGTGAAAATAACAAATATTATCACATCGTCGCTCCGGAGTGTAAATGTAAGTATAAGTCGCATCCCGGCCAAAACTATGAAAAAAGGTGTGACTTATAGTCCGGATAATACGGTAATTCTCTTGTAGCATCATGTCAATAACCGCCATGCCTCTATCGTCCTTTCAATAACGCGTCACATCCTGCTCTATCTCGTCACAATCGTAAAACACCTAAAACGTACAAGCCCCGAACGTCATTTTGCAATCGGAAAACTCTAAAACGGCGCCACTCCGAGGAGCAAACGACGCCCGTGGAAATTACAACGGGCTAATTCCAAGCGAAGGACAAACAGATACGCGCGTCACCAGATATGTGTGTGTCGTGTGTGTGCGTCGTGTGTGTGTGTGTGTGTGTTGCGTGTGCGTGTATCTTATTGTGAGACCCCCTCGCACCACGCGCTCTATATATAAAGTATGTAAATGTCGTCTGGCTGCGACAGTCACAGGCGTCAATAGGAGTTGACAGCTGAATTATAACCGCAGCCAAATCCATCAGTCTTTTGTTTTAACCGGAGAATGGAGCGTTTTTAAAACCCAACAAAGGCCCTTTAATCAAATTCTCAAGGTTGTTGGCTTTAGCATTGTATTAGTTTAATAGTTTCTGCTGCACCATTGACGTTAATGACACATTCCTATGTAAATATAATGTGTCTCCGAGAAGCCATCAAAACATTTTAAGGTCCAATGAATACAGTTGCAGTTTTTTCTTTTTTTTTCAATTCCTCCCCTTCTCCTTCTTCCTCTCCCCCCCTCTCTCTTTCTCTTTGCAGAAATGTCTTTTTATTTAGCAATCTCGCCTCGGCACAGCGCACGATACAATAAGAAAAAAAGGAGGGAAGATTGATTAATGGAGACTTTAAGGTAGTGATGCGCGGCGTTGATACAAATAACTCTGGAAAGATGGAGTGATTGCACGTTCCCCACTTATAATCCGATACTATTAAAAAATCTAAACACACATGAGATGCAAATGTGCGGTCCGGGGAGGGCCCCGTCGGCGTGGAGACGTCACGTGTGATTGAAGGAAAGCGAAACCGCACATTTGGCACCCGTTCACCGATGAGAATGACTGATTCTGAGTCGTACAGTTGCAGTGTCTTAGTCGGGTTGGATAAAAAAATACAGTGAGGACGTCTTAGCTTAGTTTGAGTGCGGTTGATGCGCCGCCTTTTGTGCGTTTGAATTGCTTAATCAACTCTTCACGGGGTATATTTAAGTGATCATTGCTCATTTAAAAGCGGAAAAAAATCAAAAATACTTCAGATGCGATCACATTTGCCTGCACACACACACACACACACACACACACACACACGCACACATACAGAAAGAGACATTTTTCACGCCCGACATGTACATATTAGCTAAGACTCAGCGTTCGATCACGACGCCGCGTGTTTTGTTTTGGGGCTTTCCGCTGCTTTTCTTCATTCATTGTTTAATAGCTGGAGCGGGTGAAAATTAACGTCCATATGTCAAAAGCGTAATGACAAACCCCACGCGCTCCTTAAGCTCTGCATCCAAGGCGCATTATCAAAACATTTACACGATATAACGCGCTGGCAGTGTCAACACCGGCGACACGGAAAGAAAAAAAAAATCCTGCCGATAACGCCATTTGTTGCGATCATGGGTTCACTATTGCCGTTACGTAATTAGCCCGAACCCTACGGCAAAGCGCGGGTCGTGTTCTTCGTACGTGTCGCAGACGGATGGTACATGAGGAAGTTATTTAAGCCGTTTTAAAGTGGGTTAAAGCACAAACGATATTAACCGTTTCCGTGCGTCTCTCGTGCTTCCGAAGGGCACGTTTTAATGAACAATATCGACGCGTGTAGTTTCTTATCTTACATGTGCCCGAGGTGTCGTTAATGTAAATCGCTTTGCATGTTAGCATTGCGCAACATTTATGCTCCCTCATCACGCTTTATCCTGTCTGTGATAAACATATGCACATCTTTTCATTGATATTTCATAATGCCATAAAGTATGCATGGAAATAATACTTTTAAATGAACATAAATGCACCTTCAGATGGTTGGATTAAGTATCTGATCGATGAAAGGTGTTTTGGAGATGTATTTATGGATATTAAAGGTGCACTGTAACTCTTCCTGGTTGTGGCCGGAGACGAGGATGAAGCAGGTGGCGCTATCAAGCCAAGTTACAGGTCAGATCTGCGGAGACGTGACCCCGCTCACAATAAGAACGCATGGTTTTCAAGGTTTTCTGATGTATATTGCGCCTTTAAATGCACTTTCTTAACAAGCTGCATTTAAAACATTCTTATTCAAACGTGCGGTGGAAAGTCAGCGTAAGATGATTTTTTTTGCACCTTAATTATCTAAAGTTATGGTAATTTTGAACAGCAAATGCATCAACAGTGCAGTAGATGTTAGTAGAGTGGGAAGTTCTGAAACAGGCTATTTCAAATTATTATCTCATAAGTAAAAAAGAAAAATTACACTTGTTTGGTCTTATTAAAACTACACATTTATTAACCTTAATAAAGCATCAACACAGACTTAATTCATAAGGAACACTAACTGTAATTTAATCACTCACTGCATTTGTCACTTTCTGCACTACATCGGTACATTTTGTGTACATAGTTTTATCCTGTAGCAGATCTTAAATAGTTTCTTTTTGACTTTATATAGGTTGTTTTGTCATTGTTCATTGTTTTATGTTGCACCGAATCACCAAAGCGAGTTCCTCTGTTTGTGAATGGCAATGAACCTTTTCTGATTCCAAACACATCGCTTATAACTACTTAATTCGACCCGAATGGTTCTTCATCACGGCTGATGAAGGAGAACGTATAAAGTGGAAGCGACTACGTTACCGTCGTCACATATTACATAAATCACCACGTACTTCCGAGCCCCCTTTACTCGACTCCATCTCCTCGCAGAGTGTCGCAACCCGCCGGAGCCCGCCCGCGTACCCCAACACATCCTCCAAGGTTGCTCCAACAGAATGTCACTGAGTAGCATTTGATATTACATACAGATTATCCTGATTACAATTTGCCTATAATCTATTTAGAAAGTGCTTATGGTGCCTTATAATTGCGTGTGAGCACCACTTTGAGAAAAGTGCTACCAAATAAAAGATCAAGTGCATTTGAGCAGCGCCATTACGCACACACTCTCCCGGGCGCAGATACACATTGCACAGATTTCTCATGCTTCGTCTTCCTGTGTGCTCTGGGCTGTAACATTTGCTTTCTTAGTCAAGGAGAACAATCTCATTTGCGGGGAAACAAATACGAAAAAAGATGTAGCGCCGACAATGCCTCAAATTCCATCCCTACTTATTCCTCTCCCCCTCGATTTCCCTTTCTTCTCTTTTTAATTTACAATGCAAAGTGTAAAAATAAACATTGAGGGCTCAATTTAGTGCGGTTTTCAGCCGTGGCACCTAATCCGCCGGCTCCACCCTTCGCCGAGTTGTGCTGGAGGTGGTCGATTTTGCGCCGCGGAAGGGTGAGTCGCGCTCATCCGGCGGAGAGATAGGTGGGCAAAGAGGAGGGTCCCTCGCACACTTCACACCCACACACAGACGAGAGCCCCCCGGAGGCCCTAAAGGAGCTGCACAGCAAACACGCCGCTAATCAGACACTCGCATTAGCATTGTGGGGACAAAAGTAAGTACTGCTGCACGACCGTGGCACAGAACTGTTTGCATACTCTGCGTCTGAGCGTCGTGCACAAGGTGTTTGTCACAATAAAGGCTGATCTTATGCTTTAACACTGATGCCCTGAAAATGGTTATCTTTTGAAAAACTACGTATCACAATCTACTAAAATCAAGAGAAAATGGTCCGATTCAAGCTTTTTCAGCGTTTAAGATATCAGATTATTGAAGTTTTAACTTGTTTACAGCGTTGGCTCTGTGGGCGTTTGAGCGTTCACCTGGAAACAAAGGAATTGACCAATCTGCAAATACACATTTTTATTGGAATTGCCACTTCGAAAGCCCTTTTGTAAACTGCTTCACTTTGGCTCCTTGTATACCTTTGTCAAGCAGTACTTTTTTCTCTAAAACTAGTAAATATGTTTGTATTATTTATATTGATCTGTACAGCACCTTTCATAACGCACACATATAAAGCGATTAACACTGCATTATTCATTCACTCCGCAGTGTTAAGATACTATTGTAGCCACGTCTACCCTGGGGCAGACTGACATATGTGACAATACGCCGCTGGCCCCTCCCACAACCCACACTCCCTCACACAGCACATTCACACCAGGCCAGGTAAGGGAAGTGTACGGCGCATGTGTCAGTGACTGTTTCTGCGATGGTTTACTGCAACTTGTTCATAAGTTTGACGTGTTCAAACATCATTCTTGCACCGGAGCCTCCGCGGGCCCCCGTGGCATCTGGTACTCTCATATACCACCCGGCCCCGGCCCTGCTTAGCTCCCAGGCTCAGGCCAGATCAGGCGTTGCCAAGATGGTATGGCCAGCATCGTGAGAGTGAATATTTTGTCAGTATGTGGCGCAGAACCGAACACTGAACCGTGCTTTTGCTTTTCTATTTGAGCAAGACGCCGCCTGCACTCCTCTGACACTTTGATCTATTCCTTGATAGATACTGTTTGTAAAACCGTTAAACACTTAATTCCAGCGCAGCCACAGCAGCGCGTGTAACTGCCACAAACAAAGGAACAGCTCGCGTACCTGTCTAACATCTCGGCGCTGAATAAAGACCAAAACGGGACGGGAGCAGGTGAGGGTAGATGGAGCCGCTGCGCCTTCATGCCACGCTCGCCTCTTCAACCCCGCCCCCCCGTCACTCTCGTTGTAAAAAAACTCACCTTCTCTGCCCTCCTGTCTGCCCTCCCCCCCTCTGCCTTTAACGGGCACATCTGCATATCAAACCCCGCCCGCTCTCGTCCTAATCACCCTCCGCCGAGTGACAAGTCCGAACCTGTCAGGAGCGTCACGCCGGCAGCACCCAGCGGGACGCCCCGTCTTACCCCGCGAAGGAGGACCTCACAGCGTGGGTCTCGACGAACGACGAGCGCGACGCCGGCGTAGAGAGCGAGCGAGCGAGACGAGGGAGGCGAGGAGTTTGCCGATAATCTTTTTACTGCAGTTGAGTAAACAGGGAGTGTTTGTTAAGTCTGTCGCGCGGGCCCAGCCAAAGTGGCGAGTGACGGATGCGACGGCGCTGGAAGGCTGATTAAAGGCCTATCTGCTTCAAAGTAGGGGGGGATTTTCACTCTGACATTTAAAGAACAAACACAATGCTCAGTTGGGTGGCATATTTGCCCATTGTTCGCTTTAAAGATAAACTTCTGTCCGCGCGGAAGTTTAAATCTGTCGCACGTGTTCCCGACAGAGCCGCGATTGTGTGCGGAAAAGCCTCGTTCACACACTCTCGGCCCGACTGCAGCGGTGGCCTCGGACACGTGGGCCGGTCTGATAGAGCCCCGGCAGTCTGCAGCGGCTCCATGGCGGGGCCCCTCTTATCGGAGCCGCCAGCACGGTAAGCTTGGATTAGCATCTAGATCTGTGAAGACCGGACGTCAGAGCAGGGGGCAGTGGCGAGGGGAGAGGGTGTGCAGATAGAGGCGCCGCTGGAGTTGTACTCTACTCACCTGAAACTGACTTTAAAGAGACTGACGCTCTCTTTTAAATCTTCGCTGTTCTCTTTCCCTCTCGTCTGAGGCCAAAGTGCGCGACAGCAGCGTGCGGCGGTGCGGCGGGCTCGTCTCGGACCGTTTCTGGTGGTCCGATGCCGGGACTGCACTTCAGAAAGGGCAGAAACATCAGACTGGCGGAGCAGGCTAAGTGCACCCTGGGTTTGAAGTCTTTCTTTGAAATAAGCGAGGCAATCCCCTTGGCCCAGGGATCATATTCTATTTACGTTCCCTTTGCCAACGACACAGGCGACGCTGGCCAAATTCACAAAAGAAGATCCACATTGGAAAATCCGGCTAATCCCTGATTGAAAGTTCATGTGTTGGCTTCGATGTATAAGCTCTGGCAGATTTTCCCAGGAAAGGGGAGTAAAGGGAAAAAAAAAAGGCAACACAACTAGGATCCTTTTGGTTAAAACGTGGCCTCGGTGTCAGTGGCAGCAGAGCAAAGCTGGAGTCTGCTGTGAGGGCCCTGAGCAGACACTTCTGAGCGCTCACCTTGGAGACGAGGTGCTGCAGTCAAAGGAAAATCAACAACATACAAATCCAAATGTTGACCCGGGACCTTGCCCTGACCACGGATCACACCTTAGCAGAGTTTGCTTTGGTCTTTGGGCCGGCTCTTCCCTCCTCGGCGCTCACACTCTCCTCTACTCCCTCCTTCTCTGGCTGCCTGGCTCCTCTCTCTTCCAGGGGTGGTGGCGATGGCTAGAGAGCCTGCACAGATGGCAGGCCAGCTTGCCTTCAGGGGAAGGGCTCCACAGCTTAAACTTCCTCCATTTTTCCCTCTTTTTCGTCTTTGCTCTTCTTCAGCTCAAACTTTTGGCCCACAACTTCTCGTCCCTGGCCAGGCTTTATCTTGCGCCCACACGATGGGCAGGTCCTGAGAGAAGAGGAGAGCCACTGTCTGGACTGTTGGAGCTGGTGTAGCCTCAGCGGGGAGAAGGAGGGCCGTGCTGGGACCGCCGGGCATCACCGGACGCTCGTGCTCGTTCACTTTGTCACGTTATTAAAGCTTTAACGTAACGATTGTTTTTCTGGCTAAATAATCCAAGGACTAATATGAGAAAAATAAACTGAAAACACAATCTTCTATGATAGAAGAGACATTAAAAAAATAAAATAATAATCTACGTAATTTCAATAATACTAAAGTAATAATTAATAATATTAGTTTTTTTTTAACCAAATCAGAAACATGTGTGTTTTCACTACTAAACTTTGTACACCACCTAAAAATATTTCACAATTTAATATCTACAGAAAACAAGGATCAAAGCTCTCGTGGTTCAAGTGTTTTTCATGCAATAATTTCCCCTTTGCAGAAAAATGATTTACTGATTAACTTATCTTATTCAGGATTTAACCAGATCTAAGCTATGACTAATTTAATTGTGCGTTCACGTTTGCACAATCACAACATCCAAACTGGGACTAAACCTGGGACTAAAGATGAGTTAGAAGAGGATTTAAATAATTCTTAGTAATAATAAGGATTTATGAAAAACTAGACAATATTTTAATTTTAATTTGAAATCTACATAACTTCAATAATACCAAATAATGGCATTTTTCTCATTACTTTACTTTTTTACACCAACTAAATTTAATATATACGGAACAATTGGATCAAAGCTCAAATGATTTAATTTTCCTATTGTGGAAAAATGAATGATTTACTTATTTTATCCAGGATTAAAACCGATCTAAACTATAACTAAACCGTTGAATTGTGCGTTCACACTTGCACAATCACCACATCTAAACTGGGACTAAACCAAGAACCAAAGAAGAGTCAGACCAGGACTAAACCAGGACTAAAACAGGACCGTGTGAATGCAAAATGTAAAATCTGACTACATTTTGGACTAAACCAGCTCTAAACTCACACTCGACACCGATTACAAAAGTCTAATAAAGCACCACTAATTGAAGTGGCCCAGTTCAGAGACGCGCCGCTGTAAAAAGCCTATCTTGACCCCGCCGTAATCTCTGGCGCGTATCGTTTGGCACTCGAGCGGGAGTGAGCGCCGCTCCTCTAATGGCGGCCGCACTTAAAGTCACGAGGAGCAGAAGTGGTCTCGTTAGCGGCGGCCCGAGCCCCTCCAGCGGATCGTCCCGGCGACTTGACCCCCACCGAGTGTCACCTGATACGGCCCGCTCCCGTTTCAGAGCGCTCTTACGTCCCGCTCTCACGTCCCGCTGTAGGACCCTCCAAGTGTGAGAGGGGGCGACGGAGAGCGAGGAGGGGCCGCGCCTGTGCCCTCGCCATAAAGAGCGTGAAGGGCCCGTGACAGGTCGGACCACTCGTCTACTGCTAAGATGAATGTATTATTAATTCTGCTAGAAATTATTTACAAATGTTATCACAGAATGGCATGTTTTTTAAGTTTATAATTTCACTTCCTGTTTGTAATTGATGACGTCACAAGAGGAAATTATCCAGGAAACACAGGGCAAAGACGACAATAATGTCTAAAAATATATATATTTGACAAATAAATATATGAGAGCGACTTTATGTTGTTGAATTGATGTTTAAAGAGTCAAAAAAGTTGTTTTTTGTGTAATTTATGCATAAACTTTGACTGGAACGAGTCCCTGCTGTGATGTCACTTCCTGTCATTTTCTACAGATTTTTAAACATTTTCTAAAGTTTATAATTTCACTTCCTGTTTGTAATTGACGACATCACAAGAGGAAATTATCCAGGAATCACAGGGCAAAGACGAATATAATGTCAACAAATATTATTTGAATAAATATATGAGAGCGACTTTATTTTGTTGAATTGATGTTTAAAGAGTCAAAAAAGTTGTTTTTTGTGTAATTTATGCATAAACTTTGACTGGAATGAGTGTCCCTGGTGTGACGTCACTTCCTGTCATTTTTCTACAGATTTTTATAAACATTTTCTCCACAAATACCTGCTCGCTCAGTGTAAAACTATAATGTATGAGCACAACAGATATAAATACACCAAATAAAGTCAACATTAGGACATTGGCTCTTTAAATACTGTGAAGTCGTGTTTATAAGTTTTTTGACATCTTTGGCGTTAAGACACAATGAGTCTAATTATTTTTTATTTCATGCAGTAGTTCCAAGGTCAAAACATGATTATTTAAAGGTGCAACATGCAACTTTTAAGGTGGGAGATCCAATACCTGCTTGTTTCCATGGAGATGTTACTGCTTTGCCTGGAATGTGCCCGAGTATGTCCAGCGTTTTTATTATTTTTCATTTTACTTTATTATTTTGAAGCACCAAAAATACAACTTTAGTTAAGTTTATATTTGTGTCACAACCGTTTATTAACCTGTTTTGGACATTTTAATAGCTTCACCTTGAGTAGTCGTACTATAACATAAACAAGGACTTTATTTAAGAATTATTTGGGTTTAACTTAATTATGGTGTTAAAGTTATGGTACTAATTCAGTATTTACTAAACTGGAATAATTCTTTCTTTATGAATTTAAGTGTTTCTCAGTATTTCTTAAGTCAGTTTTTTTATTGTTAATAAAAACACATGGCTTTCCTCTCCACAGATCTGACTTGTCACCTGCTTGTCTCCATGGAAATAATAATGCCAAACGATTGAACATTACCAGAACCAGAAAAGTGACATTGTGCAACATACTTTTGATTGTTTACAGTTTTAAATGTGTCCAGAATTCACACGTCTGTAAAATGATAAATATTCTAGGAATGTGCGCAATTTAAAACAAAATAAGTTATAGTATTTTGCATTTACTTTCTTTTGTCTTGTTTGCAGCACTATTTAAAGTTTGAACGTGTCCACTGGAGAGGGACATGTGGCTTTGAACCTCTGACCCTCTGGTTAGTGGCTGAAAGCTTAACCCGCTCTGCCACTATTTTTCAGACGTTATATTCATATTCAGATAAACTGTAAAAGCAGCTCCAGGGTCAAAGGTCACTGTCCACTATCATAAAGCAGAGTTATTGATCAATAAACCTGACGCACTAAAAACTCATCATGTTGAATAATTAGATAAGAATGTTAAGAATGTGTTTAAGGAGAAACACCACAGGAAAATGTCTTTTTTCTCCTTTTTTTGTTTATTTTGGTCAATTTGCTTCAAGATAATATCCTTTACTTGAAAAATACAACATTGTCAAATCTGCACCTAAAGATGTTTCATTATTTCATTTAATCTTAAGTCCCTTGATTTATTTTGGACGTTGTAACTTCAAAGGACGTTTTCTCGATCAAACCAAACATTTTGTACTTTAAAGGTTTGTTTGAATTGAATTAAAAAATGAGGCAATATTGATTTTTTTTGTTATTGTCAGATGTAGTTTAAAATACCAAATAAGAAATCCAAAAATCCCTTCATAGTTTAAAAAATCTAAAATAGCGACAAAATGAAGCAAAACAATGGAATCTGGCTCATTTTTCAGATTTATATGTCACAAATGTAAAAATGTCTTATTGTCAAATGAAAACATGGCATTATATTCTCACATTTTTGTTTGTAAACACAAAATGTTTCAAATTGTATCTTTAAATTAAAGATTTCTCACCTGCAGCGTCTTTAAAATGAACCTTCTGTTTTCCCACATTTACATCAAGTAAAAATAATGACTCTTATGGCTTTCATCCAATAATTCTAATTATAAATCAATTTTAGGATTAAAAACACGTTGCCAAACTGTGGCCAACGTACATCAAACAGTGAATTACACTAAAATAGAAAAGGCCAAATCTTAATCAATATCACAGTTTAAAAACACATCCATTTCCATTATTATGTGAGAAACTAGACACAAAAAGAGCGACACACACAATATACACACAATATACACACACACACACACACACACACACACACACTGATGTGTGTTTCTGCTGCTGTTGTTGCTCCAGAACATCTCCAGCTCTAACACTAATAATAGCAGGTTTCATTAATCTAACTGCGGCGCCGTCGTCATCGAGCGGCGAGAATTAACACTCACCTTGACCTGTGGCTCGCACTCTCAATTACGCGTAAAATTCTAATTATATAGCCAGATTATAACGTTTTTAAATATGATTGCAGCATTTAATACACTTTAAAAGTTGTACGTGCTGATAGACCGTCCCTTTTTTTTTTAACAACGTTCCTAATTAAAGCTTAGAGAGGATTTGTCATCAGCGCTTGAAGCTTGTCCTCGTTCTCATTTTCATAAAACATCTGTCTATATTTAACACGTGCGATGACTGTTTTATGCACTTTTATGATGTGCCTGAATCGCATGTGAGACGTACAGCGAGCCGGGGCTGATGGATGAATGGAAGAGGAGGCATGGACGGAGCCCGGCGTGAGGGATGATTCCGGGCGTCGTCCGGAGAAATTGATGGACGCGCGGGCTGGACGAGCGACACGAGGCGAGCGGCAAATTGGGCGCCCTCGCTCTTAACAAGGCCACGCCGGCGAGAGGAAGCGTGGAGCGCACGTTTGTCACTGCTTTTTATTCACGCGTACTTTGTTGTCGCTCTTGCAATATCCAGAGTCGGGATTTGATGTTCTCGTGCGGCCTGTGGGTCTAGTGGTCTGAGGTCGGCTTTGCTGGGTGTCCCTTTTAGCTCTTCTCCCCGTTTCAGGCTGTACTGTCCTGTCTGATGAAGCCAGTATGAGCCAAAGCGTTCTTAAGGCGAAATACTGCAGATAAACAGGCAAAAAAATCATGTCATTTTCATACAGAAATACGGCTTTTTACACATGTTCTCCACAGGGTCGTGTACTTTCTCCCCTGCTCTTCTCCCTGTTTCACGCTATACTGTCCTGTCTGATGAAGCCCAAATGAGCCAAAGCGTTCTTATACTGGAGATAAACACGCAAAAGTGTAAGAAAGAAATCATGTTATTTTCATACAAAAATCCGGCTTTTTACACAGGAGCTCCACAGGGTTGTGTACTTTCCCCTCTGCTCTTCTCCCTATACACAAACTGCTGCACCTCCAGCCACGTAAAAAATATGAATATTTTAATAGTGGTTACAAACATTTTAGAACCCACATGTAGCACTCTGACACTTTCAAATAATCACAACTAAGTACAGAGATGTGGGCGGGGATAGGGGCTAGGTGAAAACAGGAATTTTCTCAGCACTCAGTTGAAGGAAAATACAGGATTCTTTCTTTATTTCCTGTTAAATTGCAACAAATAGGGCCTGGCCAAATAAAAATGTGGCTTCTGATTGTTTTTTTGTTGCTGTCGTGTTTTTCACCCGTCTTACACACGGAGCACGTAAGTACTCACACATTTCGACTCGCAGGTTGACTTTGTCCCATCGCAGCTCCCTAAACACCCACACCACTGCCACCAATCAGCACGCCGCTCGCCAAAACGAAACAAAACCTTCCCCTTGTCCTTTTACATTTACGCTGCACTCGTCGGATCTCTCGGCGTTCGTTCCCAAATGCTAAAACAAACGAGGCGAGTCGGCCATAAACGGCGGCTCGTCCGGCGGATCTTCCCCCCCTCTCGAGGGTACACCGCCCGCCCTCCCGCCCACTCGCCCTCTGCCCCACCCCCCCCGCATCCAGAGGTGGCGGCGGCGGGCGAGGGCGCGTCGGGGGAAACAAAGCGCGAGCCGCCCGGAGGTATTCTGCAGGTGTCTGTGCGAGGACCCTTCTGCATCGCGCTGTGTCTTGGAACCCGTCTCCGGCAAAGCCCCCTTTACCCGCTGCCAGATGGACCCCTGCTTTTCCACCAACACTCTTGCTCTCGCTGCTAAGACCTAGGCTTTTCTCCCCTCCGCGTACTCCCTCCCTCTCTCGCAACCTCCCTCCCCCTTTTCCCGCTCTTCTACAAAAGAAAAGCGGTTTGGCTGAAAGAAAACCACAGCTGAATTTTATGGCGCCGCTTCGTTTTGCCAAAGCTGATTTTTACAATTCAAAAAACGGGACAGAGTGCACGGAGACGCGGCGTTTCGAGCAGCGATTCGAGCAGCGATTCGCCCGGGTTTTGTTGTCGTCGTTGTCGTGAGTTTGCGTTGGCAGTCCCGCGCGGCGCACTAATATTTCCTCTCCCTGTGTGACGTCCCGGTAATATCCGGCGCGGTGGAGAATCGAGGCGTGTTCTGGGTGTGATTCCCACAAGGCCCCGTCGAGGTGACGCGGCGGCAGCTCTGGGTGTGATCTTAAACTCTATTAGACTTGGGTTAAGTGGGTGGTAAATGAAGGACGAGCGTGGCGTTGTGCAGGATTATACACAAGAAGGAATGATCAAAGTACAGCGAATGTTGCCGTTTTTGTTGTTTTTTACTTTTTTTATGGTTCAGTTTTTCCGTGAACTATTTTATCTGAACTGTCACTGTTTTTGCCTGGTTTTATTTGAGTTTATTTTGTTTTTTTGGGGGGTTGTGTTGTTAAATTAATCAAAATACATGAATATAATAAATATTCAAAGTAATTAAGTTCACGTTTGCAATATCGGACACATAGATTCCTGCAGTTTAACTTTAAGCAACTTTGAAATTGACCCTTTAAAAAGTAACGCCGTCGCAAAGTAAACACAGTCTGACAGATTAACTCAGGTCAAAATATATATTATATTTGAATTTCCAGGGCAGAAATTTCAGTTTGTTCACTTTTCAATGACAATTTAATTTTCAACAATGTTTTATTTCAGCTTCACAGAAAGTAATTTGTGTTAAACATTGTAATACAGCAGTGGATTAAATGAAAAACATTTCTTTAAGTGTTTGACAAGTTTAAACTTTCCCATCGTTAAAAAAAATGCTCTAGTGTTTATTATAATCTCTATTAAATACAGTTGTAAATGTCTTACTAAGTGTTAACGTTTTTAATATTTTAATTACAATTCCAAACATTAGGTATATACATATGTCTTCTTAATAAATAAATACACAAATTATAGTCAAGTTGATTCAGTTAAAAAACAAGAAAAAACATGCATTTATTAAAAAAATCTATTTTAAAAAATCCCAAGTGTTATAATTTTTAATAATATTTTTTTGAATAAATGAACTGAAAAATAAATAAAAACGTCTTTATATTTCTTTATTGCTGGAACATTGTATCAAATCTAGGCTCAGGTCGTTCCACTTTATGATTTTTGTTTTGTTTTTTTGGTCCGAAACGTGAGTAAACCGTCTCCTCCTTCACCCCCTGAGGTTGTACACATGGTGCCGCTGATGGAGATGTTTTTGTACGTTTTCATTGGCGCCAGTATGATATACATACACATATGCCAGCGCACACCAAACCCTGGCACGGCTCCTCTGGCACGGGCGAACACCTCAAAGCTCCATTAAGATTTAAGCAGGCCCTCCCCTCTCCTTACTTAAAAAGACAAGGTGTAGCGCATCTTCAAACGCACGACCCCCACACCAGCCCGTACCTCCGGCGAACCCGGGGAGCCCTCGCTCACACCGGGGACAGAATTAACATGCAATTTCCCACTTCTCATTACGATTCAATAAAAGCCAATTTTTTTTTTTTTTTTTTCTTCCTTCTACCTTTTGAGAGCGCTGTTTTGGGTGGATGCTTTCAGGGGCCCCTACTCCACTCGGCGCCCAATTAAGAACATTTAAACATATTAAAATCTACCCAGCTCTTCACTGTCCTTATTACTGCTTAAACGTAATCTGCTTTTATAGCCGCTCGCTGCCTCTTTGACTCATTTCTCCGCTAAAATCATATCTTGCCCTTTGAAGGGAATTGCTCGGGCGGATCAAGAAAGCGTAAATGTTTCTACCGTTCAAGCTCAGATATCGGGCTGCGCAGACGAGGAGCGACGTAACCACTCCGGAAAAACAGTCTTATTATTATGATGTTTTAATGCATAATCAGAGCGTTCTCTGTCACGGTGCTGTTCCATTCAAAGAACAATCTGGTCTGTTTCTATAACGCTGTATTTGTTACTGTATGATGCATCCATACCGAAGCAAGCAGTGGGACTTGACCAAAAACACAACAGCAGTACCGTATTTTCCAGACTATAAGCCGCAAACATTTTTTATAGTTTGACCGGAGTGCGACTTATACTCCAGAGCGACTTGTATGTGATGTTGTTTGATATTTTCACACTGGCAACCGCATTTCATATGTTGGTTATTTTCACACCGACAACCACAAGAGGGCGCTCTAGGCTCTAAGCGACGCAGAAGAAGAGTCTGCACTTCCTCTACCTCTGGAGTTTGTGGAGTTGTTTAGAAGTGACACAGAGGAAGAAGAATTCAATGGATTTAGTGATTTGGGGTAAAACTGATGCTTTGGTAAACGTGTTAGCATGTTCTTTATGCTATAGTTATCTGAATAACTGTTCATATGTTACGTTAACATACCAGACACTTACCACAGTTCTGTCTGTGCCTCATGTAGCTGAAGGTGTTAGCGTTAGCATACGTACACCTACTCACCATGTTCTCTCATCTGTTATTATTTTAAACTGCATTTCAAGATGAAATGAAATGTGTTCTTGGTCTTGGATTTTATCAAATACATTTCCCAAAAAAATGCGACTTATCCTCCAGTGCGACTTATATGTGTTTTTTTCTTCTCTATTGTGCATTTTTTGGCTGGTGCGACTTATACTGTGGAAAATACAGTCTGTCTTTGGAGCGAATCAGGACTTTTTTGGTTTGTGTGAAATGGCTTTTGCTTGTTCCTTGTTGTGTCGTTCTAGAGGTGAAGAAGAAATACTGGTCACCTGCTCGTCTCTATGGAGATACTACAGTGTTACTGCGTTGCCTGGAACATTATGTCAGTGGAGAGAAGTGACCGTGGACCATGTGTGACCACATGACCTCGCTCTCAGTAAGAACATACATAGCATTGAATGCAGCAGTGTGGAACATACCAGGCAATGGCATCTCCATGGAGACGAGCAGGTTACATAGTGCACCTTTAAATCATATGTTCCTATAGCTTAAGGAAGTTACTAAGCACGTTACTGCTGCTCAGCATTGACCAAATGAAGGAAGGTTATTGACACTTGGTTTGCAGACATTTCAGATCAGCTAGAGATAAAATAGCACAAGAAATAGAAGCAAAAGAAGAAGCACAAGAAGAAGCAGCACAAGAAGCAGCACAAGAAGCAGCACAAGAAGCAGCACAAGAAGAAGCACAAGAAGAAGCAGCACAAGAAGAAGCACAAGAAGAAGCAGCACAAGAAAGAAGAAGAAGAAGAAGAAGAAGAAGAAGAGAAGAAGAAGAAGAAGAAGAAGAAGAAGAAGAAGAAGAAGAAGAAGAAGAAGAAGAAGAAGAAGAAGGAGAAGAAGGAGAAGAAGGAGAAGAAGAAGAAGAAGGAGAAGAAAAGAAGAAGAAGAAGAAGAAGAAGAAGAAGAAGAATCTATAATTATGTCTTTGTAGAGGGCCTAACTTGTACCTATATGTATAATTATGCGCACACATTCTCCCTCTCACTCAGTAAATGTGACACATCCATCTCCACTCTGGCCTCACACTTCACACTTATAAAACGTGCGTTACAACTTGAGCCACGACTTGATCTAAAATTACCTTTTAACAATGAATCAAGTCACTGACGTCACGCGGCCGCGATACGCTTTGGTTTTGACGCTCGTAATGTACATTTTTTGACTTTATCATGAAGCATAGTGACGGTAGCGTCGACTTATAACAACAGCGTATACGATAAAGTGAAGCAGGAGGCGCTGGCCATCTGTCTAATCAAAGGTCAGTGCTGTCGTCGTGGTTTAATATTGATAATATGAGCTGGATTTGGGAGATACAAACACACTTTCATTTTCACTGTGTTTACCGTGGAGGCGCCGTGTGAAACGATCATTAATATTAAAGGAGACACAGGCAAGGATAAATGACAGAGAGAGAGGGGGGAAAACTGTATCAAACTGTATTAAACTGTATCAAAGTGCTGTGTAAATGTGCAAAATGTGAGAACACTTTAAATTATTGTTCAATTAATCAACAAAACAGTAGCTTTTTATTTCACTTTAAATTGCAGTAATCATACATTGAGTACTAAATATTATATGGGAATTTGTGATGATTTAAGCAAAAAATTCAACTGTATTAGTATCAGTAAATCAATTTTATTTGGACAAATTAATTCATACATTGAAGTAACAATTAACATACAGCAGAAAATCCAATTAATAAAGGATATTTTTAATAATAAAGAGAGCTTATGCAAAACCCTAAAATGTTAAAACGTGCTTCAAATAAACCCAGTTTTTAATTAAATTTAAAAATACAAACTTTTCAGCTTTTTTTCTTCATATCTTGTTGGTTATAAGTGTATTTTACTGACCTAGATACTATGCACGCATAAAACACATCCTTTTTGTTTACTTCTCCACGTGCTGACTGTTTCCTACTGGGAATAAGTCTGCTGTCCCTGAATTTCTCATCCACCTTTTTTATAATATATTTTGTGTGCGAGTCCTTTTAATACTTTCTCCATTGTATACGACAAAAATAAAATAAAAACTTTGACTCTTGATATTGAGGAGCTGATCGTTCTGCTGCGGTGACGATAAAGAGGAGAGAGAGTGCATTTATACAGCTTGAAAGGTGATTGGAGGAGAGACTGTGGCTGTGATTGGACGACAGGTGACGGATGGGAAATAAACCTTGTTGAATCAGGAAGTGTCGAGATCCAGAAATGCGCCCGATTGACAATAAACCGGGACGAGGGGGAATATCAACTCTCTCACACCCGGGATACGGTTCGGGACGGGTCGTCCTACTGCTCCAAGTAGGACACTGGATTTTGAGACGTTTGTCTAAGGACAGGGAACTTTGGAACATTTGTCTAAGGACGGGGATTTTGGGACATTTTGTATAAGGACGGGAGACTTTGGGACATTTGTCTAAGGACGGGGGACTTTGGGACATTTGTCTAAGGACGGGGGACTTTGGGACATTTGTCTAAGGACGGGGGACTTTGGGACATTTGTCTAACGACAGGGGACTTTGGGACATTTGTCTAAGGACAGGGGACTTTGGGACATTTGTCTAAGGACAGGGGACTTTGGAACATTTGTCTACGGACAGGGGACTTTGGAACATTTGTTTAAGGACGGGAGACTTTGGAACATTTGTTTAAGGACGGGGGACTTTGGGACATGTGTCTAAGGACAGGGGGATGCTGGGACATTTGTCTAAGGACAGGGGACGCTGGGACGTGGCTCAGTGTTGGCTTTTAGGTTATAATGGTCCCTCTTAAAAGTGCACTATGTCACGTTTCTGGAGTAGGGTCACGTTACAGCTCAGATCTGTGGAGAGGTGAAAATGTGTCGCTACCAGGGTCATTTTTAACCTCTAATTGAATAAATGAAAGATTGACCAGTTTAATATCATACCGTGGACCAGTCCAGGCAGAGGACTAACAGCTCCATGGAGACAACCAGATACTTCTATTGTACTCGGTGTATTCGCAACTGCATAAACGACTATGAAAGTTCACAAAGTATATATATATATGTGAGCGCGGAGTCTTAAATTACAGCACGCAAACTCCAGTGGCTCATTAATATTACTGGGACCGTTCTTTGACTTCATTTCGCTTCTCCGTCTGAGTGAGGACAAACGGTGCAGGAGGGAGGAATTATAAGCTGTGCAAATCACATTTTCAGGTTCAGTGTACAAAAGAACTGCTCGATTGTTTTCACCTTTTCCCTCCCACATTTTGTCGTACTTGGTTCAGCGTTTGCACTGCCTCCTCTCACCTCGCTTTTGTCTCTGCCACTTTTTTATAACTGGGAATTAATGATGTTTTTTTTTTAAATTCGTCATATCTTTTGGCGTTCACTGTTGTAAACGTTTACTCAAACTGACCCAGGTAACGTATTTTCCGGTCTATAAGTCTTTTTTCATCGTTTTGGCCAGGGTGCGACTTATACTTATATACTTATACTCCGGAGCGACTTATATGTGATGTTATTTGTTATTTTCACACTTGCAACTGCATTTCATACTCCAGTGTGACTTATATATGTATTTTTCTTCTCTATTATGCGTTTTCTGGCTGGTGCGACTTATACTCCAGTGCGACTTATATATGTATTTTTCTTCTCTATTATGCGTTTCCTGGCTGGTGCGACTTATACTCCAGTGCGACTTATATATTTTTTTTTCTTCTCTATAATGCATTTTCTGGCTGGTGCGACTTATACTCCAGTGCAACTTATAGTCCGGAAAATACAGTATAATCCATGGTTCAGTTTTCCCTTTTTCAAATCTGCTTTTCCCCTTTTTACCTCCAGTACTAGTGATGTTAAGTCACTTCCTGTTGTTTCGTTAACTGCAAAACTCACAAAAAAGAAAAAGAAGTGCGCTTTTTCGTTCAGAGACGGCGCGACACGATTCCCTACATCAACAGCACATTTATCCATCGTGAGACGGTTTAACTCATATGATGTTTTAAGTCCTCTTTTCTGGTGTTTGACCCGTCCATTTCCTCCAATGAGCACAAAAAGCACTTGACATCAAGACACTATTCACTAACGCATTCATACTCCGGCGTACGCAGACACTTGGGGGACGAGTGGTTAAGTGTCTTGCCCAAGGACACAACTACAGCTACAGCAGCACGCACCGTGAAACTAAGATCTAACTCTAACCTCGCCGCTGCAGTGAGCGAAAACTCCTCCCATTTGCCCAGATCCTCAGAATGTCACAGAGTTGTGCAGTTGCTCCTTTGTTCAGCCTTTCGACGCCACATTTCTCCCAAAAAGTACAATTCTACCACAAAATACGTACTTTTGAACATCTATGACAACTTCTACTTCCCTGTACAGAGAATATGAACAAGATAGCAACTTATATTACATAAACAAGCACAATTACTTTGACATGTTTTGAGGAAAGCGATCAAATGTGGAAAAAAAAGTTGTACAAAAAAAAGACGTACTGTAGGTGTAACACACAATGTAACACTTGGATACCAACCGCCATAAAACACCAAAGAAGAAGAAGAAGAAGAAATGTCCGAACAAATGTATGTAGGGCCTAAACAGATCCAAATTTAGGCCAAATTGGGGCCAAATGATTGGTTGTTCGGGCCTTTTTTGAATTATTGATCGAACAGGGGTCAAACAATCGTCCAAATACACTGTTTATTGTACGCCTGGCAACACTAACTGACAACTCTACCAACTGAGCGGTCAGGAGAAGCGAAGACAGACATTTGGTTGATGGATGTTACTTGGAGGAATCTCTGGAGGAAACCCATCCCAGCCACAGGGACACAGTACCTCCACTTTCCCCGTAAACCACACCCAAAAACCCAAAAAGAGTTCAAACCTCCAAGCATCAACTTGACCAAACTGCAACACGTCTTACGAGTCAAATCATACACAACAGCCATCACTCTTCCCGGTAGCCTTTCCCTCGCCGCCTCTACTCACTATTAACACCATCCATTTTTGTATCGGTAATTAAGAGCGACCAGAAATCACCGTTAAAAGGCCGATAAAACGTTTAAACAACTCAGCGGGGGCAGCTTTGCGTCAACACATTCGTCCGTCTAAATGCCCCGCTATTTCCACCGCGCCGTTTACCCCATACATCACCGAGCGGGGTCATCTGCCCTCGCATTAAACATTCATAAGACCGGGAATGCGCGGAATTTAACCAAACGGCCACTTCCCACAGCTTATTACTGTAAAATTGCTGATACGCCGCCGGTGTAAAAGAAGAAAACGATGATGCATTCCTCCCGCATTCTGAGAGAGTTTGTAATGGAGGGCATCTGAGTGAGTATCTCAACGGTAATATAGGCATTCCCTTACACGCGGCGCGATCCCCATTCGTATCAGGGAGCGGAGGATCATTATGCATGGAAATGGCTGCGAAGAGTCTTGTTTAAAGTGCCGGAGAGGAGGGGGGGGGACGGTAAACGCAGGCGAGCGAAAGACGCCGAAAGACCGGGGCGGAAGAGATGAAAAGACTTTTGACTGTTTACTGTCAACGAGGTGAGATAGACCCCGAGGGGATGGGACGATAGAGCGAGATTATAAATGGCGAGGGGAGTCGGATGACCTGCGTATATGTGTCGTCTTACTGTTTATGGAACGGAACTAATGGTGTCGGGAGGTGGAATACGTCCTTCTACGCGGCCCGAGACGTTCGGTACACGCGCTCCGTACTTTTCGGGGAAGTGCGTGTCCGTTTTTTGGCGTCCTCCGGTGTGTGTGTGGATATTAATCAAAGCGGGGGCGATGATGAAGAGTTTCTGTAGGATTCTGTCAAAGGTTAAGAGCTAGTTATTTTTAAGAATGACATGAATCTCGGCGAGACAGTGATTGCCTAAATGACCACTGTAATTACCAATTACTTCTTGAAGCAGAGAATATATTCGCGGCATGTAGCCAGCTAAATACAGACAGGCATTAGCCCATTTACGTACTAATGCACATAATTTAGATCGTGAAAAGGGCAGATGGGAACACAATGGAAGATATAATAGATACCGCCTAATGTTATTCCAAAAAGAATATTGGATTGGTCGGGGATGGCTATTACTTTGTGTCAGATTGTTTTTCCATAAAAAACGTTCAAAATATATTTCATCTCTGGGGCCCGCGTCCCGCTTTGCTCCTGCTGTCTCCGGTGCTGATGGCTAACAAAGGCTACGCTAAAGGAGGTACTTGTCTCACTGGAGGCAGCCTATTATCCACCCTTGTGTATTAAATGAAAATGGGGCCCTGTGTTTTTTCGCACAACCGGCCCCGGCGCCGTTTGCCTAGGTTTTGGGGAGCAAAAAAAAGACAGCAATCAAAGAGAATATCCTGGGCAAATTGTCATGTTTTCAGTCTGGGGCGATAGCGCAGTAGAATATTACGCGGGCGGGGTCGGTTTAAGGTGTGGTACGACCTGGAGGACATGTTTCTGTGAGTCGAACAGCAAACTGTGCACTGTGATGTAAAGCAGTTTAGATTTACCACTACAAGCCAGTGTCACGTCCATGTTTATACCGTACGCCATAACTGTAACCGGCTAAATTATGGCAAGTATATGGGGCTAGCATTTCCGTCAAGTTTGCTGCCCAAGGACACAAAAATACTCTAAATACCGGGCCACACCCTATCTTCATTGTGAAACTGAGACATACAGTACGACAGATGTTAATGTTGTTGGATGTTTTCACGACACATCGCTTGGTCAGATAATGGAGAACATGCTAAATATGAATTGTAGTTTTTCATTCATTCAATCATTTTCTACCTCTTCGGGGTCGCGGGTGACTGGAGCCTTTCTCAGTGACTTTGGGCCTTAGGCGGGGTACAACCTGGACAGTGGCCAACTCGTCGCAGGGCCAACAATGAATGAATGAAATGTAGTTTTGCTCCAGTTAATTGGAAGTTCTTCGATTGGAAGGGGGTGTGGCTTAGAAGAGCGTTTTCCAGAGAGTCTCCAGAGATCACCAGGCTCTCTGTAGAAGCTGGCTGTGATGCAGGGCACAGAGGAGGAACACTGTGATGCCCGAGCCGCCTGACACGGAGGAAGACTTTTGTCCTGAGGTCTGTTCTTCTCTCCTCAAACCGCCATACAATCAGCTGATTCTACCTGACCAATCCTCCGGCTGAGCTGCACTGAGAGCCTCTGAGACGACGATTCAACTGGAAGTTTAGTGAAAAAGCTCTTTTGAACTTCCTTCTGGATCAATATTTATATGAAAATAGTGCAAAATGACAGGAAGTTGCGCTGAACCCCTCGATCTATGTCATCAAAACACAAAATGTTGAAGAAAATGCAATTTACAAACCAGGAGGAACATCATTTTCAGACACTTTAAATATTCAGTGAACAAAATAAAGGGATTTTTTGTATTTTAAGCCCTTTACAGGCTGGTTGCCTGGTAATGTCCAACCAGGAAGTAACACATTCACCGACAATAATGAAATGGGTAAAACTAGGTATGTTTTTCAGTTACATCTCAATCGTTCATATGTATATTTAGGCTGTGGCGCGTCTAACCTGGTATTGTACCTGCACTTTAACAATATTGTGATTATTGTGAAACGATTATTCGAAAGTGTTGGTACCAAACAAACGACCGAACAAATTGAAACCCTAATTTGCTTTCGCTCAGACGTCCAGACAAACTTTCTGAATAAAAAGTAATGATATCGTCACATAAACGGCCAGATAAAAGGAGCACTTTACATGTAGATGGACTATTTTAAGCGAAACACTCACCGAACACGCTTGACCAACCATTTAATTAAAGCTGTTACTGACCATTTACGGGCTTCATCCATACAGTGTCTTGCCCAAGGACACAACAACAGCTTGAACTGGCGAGATCCAAACGACCAACCCCTCACGTTAATAACTGCACCAACTGTGTAACTTGAATCACATGTATCGTCTTCACAAACTTTCGCACATTTGAAACATTCCTGCAAACCCGCCATGCATTTCCATCGAACACTTTGAATATTAACTATTACCAGGATCAGTTTTTGCTCCACAACGGCCGGTGCGGACTTTTCCTCGCGCGATCGCTAACGACCATCCGTCTTCCAAACGTTCGTATCGTTTACCCGCTCGCGACGCAAGAGTTCACGGGCAAAACTTACTTTTGACGTGCCGACGAGACAACAAAAGCAACAATCAGAGAGAATACGGCGCTCAAATCCTGCCTCCGCTGTTTTCTCTCTCGTTTTTTTGTGTGTCTTTCTCCGGCAGCGAGGAAGTGGGGGGGGAGACGCGAGGAAAACAACGGCTGACAGGCCTGACTGGCGAAAGGATATTTACTAAATTAGACATAAACTGCACGGCTCGGCATCTTCGCCAGGGCACTCGCATAAAGTCTCATAAATAAGTCAAAGTCGGAGAGGCAGACAAAAGCGGCGAACACGGGACCTAAGTGTGTTTGTGTGTGATGTTTTTTTTAGGGGGGCTGGTGGCGGGATAATGAGTTGCCGTTTTGCAGCGCTCTCCTCCGACTTGACAACAACCTCGCGGCGCCCGGTACGTATCGGCGCGCACTTTTCCCGTCGTTTTCGGGAAGTCGTTCTCTCCCCGTCACCTCGGCTCTTTCTGTCAGGCTGCCGCGGCCCTCCTTTTTGGCAGGAGAAGAGGGACACATATTTGCTCCCGATGTAATCTTGTCGGGCGCTCGATCTGATAAAGACTTGGAGGAGAAGCCGGTTGTTGGCGTCGGCGTCGCGCGGATCACGCGGAGATGGAGAGTTGCCGACGCCAATGAGCCAAACTCTCATTGTCCCTCGTTTTTTTTTTTTTTTTTTCGTTTTTGAGGAAGTCGTGTCCGAGCGTTTCGGAAGGGTTGATTTGTGGGGGTTTTGTTTGCTAATGCTGGTATTTGTGCGAAATGATGAAACAACTGAGGGTTATGTGTAAAAAATCAGTTTGAAGTTTGTGCAGTCAAAACAGTGACTCAAAACATACTTACTATAGACTAATATACTATAATAATATACTTTAAACATGATATAATATTAAGATGGACGAATAATAAGTACACGACGACTTATATGTCATAAATTAGACAATGTGACGTATAAAAATGTTGCTAAGATTAATAATAGACAGACTGGTAAACCCTTGCACCTTTTGGGCCTGCGACTCCCTTATATATATAAATAATCCATATGGAAATAAATTTATAGTAATAATCTTGTCAATTAAATGATCAATTGTTGTGAGTAATACTTTTGCGGAAGAAATAAAACAAGGAAATAATTGTCAAACTTGTGTCTTTTCTTACAAACATAAACTTCAGTGTTTTGAGTATTATCCATAAAAAGAAACATGAATATTGTTTATTGGAGCACACGTATGCAACATGTTTTATACACCGACCTCTCACACACACTCACAAAAGATAACTGTTTTTAATGCTCTATACACTCAAAATAAACACACACTACACACTCATGAAATAAGTACACAGATATAAACCAAAGCAGTATTCAGGGGGCGGAGCCTGAACTGGAGGGACTTAAATGTGTGCGACTCCTGCTGTGGTAAAAAGTACACCTTATGTATTTATAAAAATAATAGTTTTTGCTTTACTAGTGATATATTTCTTTCTTGTAAATGTGTGACTTATATTATGTTCACCACAACAACAACAACAAGTAAATTATGAAAAAATTGCTGCTGGAACATACATATGAGGATATAGTTTAAAGCAATATATATACTATACTATACTATACTATATTAGCTGTAGTGTGTAGTGTGCAGTGTATAGTGTGTACCCCCCTCCTGGCTCATGTATACTATTTTTGCAGTAGTGTATAGTGTGTATACTATCTTAGCAGTAGTGTGTAGTGTAGTGTAGTGTGTACTATGCAGTGTGTACTATGCAGTGTGTAGTGTGTACTATGCAGTGTGTACTGTGCAGTGTGTACTATGCAGTGTGTACTGTGTAGTGTGTACTATGCAGTGTGTACTGTGCAGTGTGTACTATGCAGTGTGTACTGTGTACTATGCAGTGTGTAGTGTGTACTATGCAGTGTGTAGTGTGTACTATGCAGTGTGTACTATGCAGTGTGTAGTGTGTAGTGTGTACTATGCAGTGTGTACTGTGCAGTGTGTACTGTGTAGTGTGTACTATGCAGTGTGTACTGTGTAGTGTGTACTGTGTAGTGTGTACTGTGTAGTGTGTACTATGCAGCGTGTAGTGTGTACTGTGTAGTGTGTACTGTGTAGTGTGTAGTGTGTACTGTGTAGTGTGTACTGTGTAGTGTGTACTGTGTAGTGTGTACTATGCAGTGTGTACTGTGTAGTGTGTACTGTGTAGTGTGTACTATGCAGTGTGTACTATGCAGTGTGCAGTGTGTACTGTGTAGTGTGTACTGTGTAGTGTGTACTATGCAGTGTGTACTGTGTAGTGTGTACTGTGTACTGTGTAGTGTGTACTGTGTAGTGTGTACTGTGTAGTGTGTACTGTGTAGTGTGTACTATGCAGTGTGTACTGTGTAGTGTGTACTGTGTAGTGTGTACTATGCAGTGTGTACTATGCAGTGTGCAGTGTGTACTGTGTAGTGTGTACTATGCAGTGTGTACTGTGTAGTGTGTACTGTGTAGTGTGTACTGTGTAGTGTGTACTGTGTAGTGTGTACTATGCAGTGTGTACTGTGTAGTGTGTACTGTGTACTGTGTAGTGTGTACTGTGTAGTGTGTACTGTGTAGTCTCCTGCCAGCGCAGTTTAGCGGCGCCTTTGTCACTCGTCTCCCTGCTTTTTGCCTCTTCTCTGTTCCTTCTCTTTATCTTTAAACAATACCTGCCTTTTTTACAGTAGCAGCACTTTTTTGTCTCCTTTTTTTTTTTTTTTTAGCTGTGTCTCTATTTTCCTCCCTCTGTTTTTTTTTGGCATCATCACTTTTGCTGGCAGTTGTCTTCAATACTTAATGCCTCAATGAAAAGAGAGACAAACAGAATTCATTTCGGCGGCGGGTTTATATTTTAGATTTAGTGAGTGGATTTGTGCAGGTTGGACCTGGCGACACTTTAGCATGTTTCACTCCTTAGATCAGAGCTTAGAGTTAAACCTATGCACGCCAAACTTTACCATCTTGTATTTAACAGGATTTCAACAGGACACACTGAATGATTTGTTGATGTTTAATTCTAAACCTTATTTATTAAAGATTTAAGTCGAAAAAATGAGACGAAATTATGATTTTACAGCAATTTTCAGTCAGATCTACTTCATTTAAAAACTAAATTACATATCCAAACTCCTTTTTTTGCTTTTTTTCTGTATCTAATATGTGGCTGTTTTAACACATAAAATCCAATCCAACTTTATTTGTTCAGCACATTTTACAAACACAAAGTCTCCAAAGTGCTTCACAGAGTTTAAAACATGCAACAAGCAACAAGCAAAATATGTTAAAAATAAATACATACAAAATAAATAAATACGTACAAACCAATTAAAAACAAATTAAAATCAACATAAAATATATCAAATCAAATAAAAAATAATTAAAAACAACATGAAATATATCAATTAAAATAAAACCTAATTAAAAACATGCATTTTTAAGACTTAAAACATAAACTGAAGGTGCAAAAATGCCTCGTTTTTATCTGAAAACATGGCACAATGAATAACTTGTAATACATTTGTCTCTTACATGTATGTGAGTAATCTATAGGAGAAGTTTCAAATGAAAATCTTTAAATTTAAGTTTTATTCTCACCTTCACACACACATTTCCTGTTAAACCATCTAAAAACACTGGTAAATGCATTTCAAGTGCATAAGAATGGCATCACTCTCGTATATTCTGTACTTTTATGCTAATATCGTTGCTTTTTCCCTTCCCTTCCCTTCCACCCTCCCAGACTCTGCCCTTTTGGCAAACACAATCCACTCGGAGCCGTTCGTATTTCCCCTCCTCGTGTTGTTGAAACCTGTCGGGCCTTTTAATTTCACAGCTTTGCTCACGACGTCGCCGCTCGCCCGTTTCCCGCTCGCTCTTTCCTCGCTTCCATACATTCTGCCGCACAAACTTGACTCCCGCCACGCAGCCAGTGGAAAATTGGCCCGCCCAACAAGTGCTATCTAGGGGGGATCACTTGGACAAGGCGCTCGCTCTCATCAACGCCGTGCTCCTTCTGTTGGGACATTGTGTACCAACTTTCCGCCTCTCCGAAACAAATGCTTTTGTCCCGATCGCGCTGTTCCCGCCCGGTCTTATCCCTCGGCTAATTAAATGTTTTTATAGCCTTTAACCCGTCGCATCATGTCGCGAGCTGTTGTCTTCCGCCGCGCCGCATTAATTCCTGATCAAATCTGGCTTTCGGTTGTTTGTTTTAAGTTTTCTTTGACAGTGTTTTAATGCGTAGGCAAATGGATGTGGCTGAAAGGAGCGAGTGCATATGTTTGGTTTTAATTAAGTGGAAAATTGTCGCGGATTCGGCGTCGGAACTCAGAAATGAGTTTGATTTTGTATCGATAGTTATTTCTTTGCATTGAGACTTATAAATAACATCAAATAGCAAATAAAGCTTGAAATATGATGACTGAAGGCGTTTAGATTGAGAATATGTAGGTTTATTGTTGATAATAAATGTATTTAATAATGCTTACATATTTTTGTATTTGATTTAAAGTCTGTATAGTCCAGATAACATTTACAATAATCAAAATACAACTGTGATTATTTTTTATATTCGACATTCACCTTAGTAGAAAAAGCTTCAGTTGTAGTCATCTGGACTCAGTTTGAAAAAATAGACGTTTCAACTCTCATCCAAGAGTCATTGTCAATAACAGAATTTAGGTCGAGAACTCCGATATTAATACTGTTCTGTGGTAAGACCCGCCCATTGGGAGGAGCCTTCCTGAAGTAGAAAGAGTTGTTTGTTTCAACAGAAACTCCCCCCTTGTATCTACCGAGCCTATTCAGAATCTTAATGGGCTATTAGAATCCTCTTTGTCTTTGTGAGACCCTGGCTCAACCACCCTGAGTACCTGATTAGCATCTAAATGACCTGGTCCTCTACCTTTCCAGGGGTTCAGTATACCATTATAAATAACAGGAAGATTAAACCTAAGCCCTCCATTTCTGTTTGAAGAAGGTCTTTCTTTTTTAACAAAAATAGCTTCCTTGACTCCTCTTTCAAACCATCTTTTCTCCCTGCTTAAAACCTTCACATCACCGTCTTCAAACGAGTGATTAGAGGCTTCAAGATGGAGATGCACGGCACTCTGAGGTCCTGAACTTGTATTTCTTCTGTGCTGATAAAGCCTCGACGAATGAGGGATTACACCGACATTCACCTTGCAAATACAGAATTGCTTGTGATACTTCCAAATAAAAAATAACTTTATAGTATAGTATTATAGTATATATTAAATGTGTGATAATGGTTTTGATGTAAACAGGTGAAGTGTGCTTGAGAATTAACAAGCCAATATAATATTACTTTTCATTGTAGAATATTTGAAAAGCTATTTTGTTCATTTCCTTTCTAACTTGTAATTTCACAAATACATAACTATACATAACTACTACTCCAATATTTATCATGACCCTATAATTCATAACACGTCAATTTAACGCCGGGGAACATTTGAGATATTGAAAAAAAGTCAGATTTTATGATTTTTAGAGTGTCTTGAGCCAACTTCTGCACCAAAAACGACAGAAAATCACTCTCCACTTCCAAAGTCAATGAACCAGACAGTGGCACGGACATTATACACCTCTTTTAATAATAATAATAATAACTTTTATTTATATAGCGCTTTTCAGTGACCCAAAGATATATAAAAAAGGGGGGGGGTATTTACAGACAGGGGGGACAGCACGTACAATACACATTCATATACAGATAAAATGAACAAGACAGAAGTAGAGAGAAAATGATGGGGATGTAACAGCTAAAAGGTCTGATTTGATCATAAAGTTGTGAATCTTTACAAAAAACACTCAAAAGGTCTAAAAACACTCCCCATCGACATTCTCCATCCTCCATCCTCCATCCTCCATCCTCCATCCTCCATCCTCCATCCTCCCGTCTCGAAAAAAACCCCAAACCCGCCTCGCTCTCGCAACAATAGCCAAACTCCCCATTGTCCGTCCCACGCCTCGGCCCTCCCGGCTGCCGCCCGCTAACCCCGATACCACCGCTCCGATGACACATGGGCGCCGGAGCGTGCCAGGAGTCCAGAAGACAGAAGCAGCCTGGACCAGCGCCTGTCCAAGAGCTTAGTGGGGAGTCCGCAAACTGCTCGAAGCTGACATTTGTGCCACCAGGAGGTACGCAAACGGGGAGCGGCAGGCAATCAAATCCAACGCACCCCGACATGTAAAGGCCCCCCCCCCCCCCGACTCCCTCACGCCGTCCCTTTAATTGTGTTTCCCCCCGATGGAGATGTCGCTCCCAGATAAAGTCGTTGTACGTTATTACGACTCGGGAGTTTGTCGTCTTGTTCTCGGCACTTCCGTTAATCGGGCCAGGTGCGTGTAAAAATCAAACCGGCTGATTGCTTTCTGTTCCAATGTGCCGTCCGCGCGCAAAAAAATAAATAAAGCGATGATTAAATGCGCGGCGAGGGCGAGCGTAGAGAGAAGACTTTACACGGACGACGTCGGGATCTAATTATAATGGAATCAAGCGTGTTTAATCAAAGCGTTTTGTCTTTCCTTTGCCCCAAAAACACTGTATTCTTCTGCCAATAGTGTCGTTGCCGTGGCGATCACGTGACGGGGCGGAATGTAAAGACACGGCAAGCGAGTTGGGCCGTAATTATTTGTAGAACTTTGTGCCTTTTTAGTTTTGATTATCGCAGTTATAGCACGTTTCAGACACAATGCAATTCAAAGTGCTTCACAGCAGGAAAAATGCATTAAAATCACAAAGAAATGACAGAAACAGAAATACAATAAAATTAACTAAATAAAAAATTAAAATAAAAAAACACCTAGCCAAATCCAAATGTATCTGACCACATTGGCAGCATTCCAGACACTCCTTCTCATATGTATTTGACATTGCAGCATGACAGGCGTCTCCGGGATGGACACATCACTTTTAGATTGATTTGTTCCCATATCTGCGCGCTTTCTGCAGACTGCACACGTCTGTGCTGAGCGTATGTCGCTTTTACCACGACTCTCTCGTCCACGTCTCCGCCTGACGAGTGGCGCGTTGTGTCTTTACCGACGGACCTGGTCTCGTCTGTTATAAGCACATAAATACTAGCGTCGTAGCAATATCGTGCCTGTTTCTGCTGCTAAGAACGCAAAGAACGCAAAGAACATGCAAATTGATTGAAGTTGAAATTGTTGCGCGAGACAATAAAATTATTCTGTTCAATTCTACTTAAGATTTAGCTTAAAATGCTTGAAATGTCCCAGTTTCTCAATTCTTTTTAGGTTCATAATTTCACTTACTGATTGTGAAACATGACATCACACTGGGGAATTCCATATCAGTTACCTAGCAACCATGGGGTAAAAATTCATCTAATGTACACAGAAATTATTGTCACACGGGGTCAAAAATATGTTTGTTGGGTGTAAATTGTGCTGAACATTTGGACGCAGTCGTTCGAACTCGACTATATTTTGCATATTTCCTTACAAACTGCTTCTTAGTCGGTGCAAAACTCTTAATTGAAGTATTCTCCCTCCAAATACATTGAATAAAAATGAGAAAATCATAAAAACACGTCAAAATACCACGATATTTAAATTACTTTGATATTGAGACACGTGCCATGGCAATATTACTTTATTCATCAACATTCTTTAATGCTTCTATCATTTATCCCCAAATAAATCACCTTCCCCGTCATCATCTTAACCACTGCATATTATTAGTCATGTGTCATTAATAACAAAGGGACCTCCACTAAAAGGGTCTATGAATAGCTGCTCATTAGCGCCCATGCTTAGCGGTGCAGCGTTAAAGCCATTACACGATACAATATGCACTTAAATACGCCGCGCACTTTCAATAGATACGTATTTCCGACCCTTTATTGTTATTCTTTTACAGTTTATGGAGTTATGCACCGACAGGAAGGAAGTACTTTAAAGGGGATGCACTTTTTTCAAACGTTAAATCAACTTTAATGAGCTTTTGACCTTGTTACGGCGGCGTTTCCTCGTCCTTAGTTGACTGAAAGCTGTATTTTGAGTTGATCCTGTGTTTGGATGGCATGGGCGCTCAGAAAATAACTACTTTCACCTACCCCCTGTCCCCGCCCACATCCCCTGCACTTGATCGTTTGAAAACGTTTTGTCCGAGACCCTTTTTCAATTACTTTTTTATGTCTTAGCTCAATATTGTGGTTTACAACGAAGACGAATTATGATGTCGTTATGTTCAATACTAATTAAAAAACATAATTTCTCCTTTAAATATATTGCGGTTCTGTTAAAGTCGTGAAAAATAAACAAAGAAAAGAAAAATACATAAAGATATTGAAACACTAATAACTGCCGGTTTTATGTATTTTAAAGAAATACCGTATTTTCCGGACTATAAGTCGCACCAACAAAAAAATGCAAAATAGAGATGAAAAAAACGAAATAAGTTGAAATAAATCGCACTGGAGTATAAGTCGCACCAGCCAAAAAATGCATAATAGAGAAGAAAAAAAGTATATAAGTATAAATATAAGTATAAGTCGCTCTGGAGTATAAGTATAAATATAAGTATTAGTCGCTCTGGAGTATAAGTATAAATATAAGTATAAGTCGCTCTGGACTATAAGTATATAAGTATAAATATAAGTATAAGTCGCTCTGGAGTATAAGTATAAATATAAGTATAAGTCGCTCTGGAGTATAAGTATAAATATAAGTATAAGTCGCTCTGGAGTATAAGTATATAAGTATAAATATAAGTATAAGTCGCTCTGGAGTATAAGTATAAATATAAGTATAAGTCGCTCTGGAGTATAAGTATATAAGTATAAATATAAGTATAAGACGCATCCCGGCCAAAACAAAAAATTATATCGTCCATAAAATACGATATATACATTTTTAAATAACCTTTAGAAAATAAAAACCCCACCAAAATGCATGTTAGACCACAAACTAATCTACTTTTCTCGTAACATCTACATATAACTAATATTTTATTCGTTTTATGCATATATGTTACTAATTTGTCATTTTATTGGCACAATTCGTCCTTTCCATTTATCTAAACCTGGGACTGGCCCAAAGAAGACATAATGACCCCGACTTTCCCCAAGTCTCATTTTTCAAAGGAACATATTAAGATAGTCCTCATATATTTTCCACAGGATTCATTTTTACATGTACAAAAACACATTTGCGTCCCCCCCGTGCCACATGTAATTATCTGATACCCTGTGGTCCCACAATCAGCCGACGCTTAGTTTTAATAAGCAGCATTTATTAAAAAAAACAAAGTCACTTCGATTAATCCCTTAGAGACGAGCGCAAATGTTACTGTCCCTGTTTCCTACTCGTTCTTCACGTATTTGAGTCACGTTTTTTTAAATAAATCGCACTTGTAAACACGTTTAAATGTGTTTTTTTAAGTGTTTTAGAAGCTTGATGTTTGTCTCGTGTATATTAACATGGTAATTAGCATTTTTCCAAGATGAAGTTATTTAAATGATTTTGTCAATATTAAACAGTCACTCACAAGGCGGCAAAAAGAAACAAATGCAAGCGTAATCTTATATAAAGTGAGTTAAAGGGGACATACTGGGCTAAGTCAAACCAGTAATCGTGATGTTCTTGTTTCTTCTTCTCTTTTTTTTGTTTTTTTCTCCTGCAATCAAGACGCAATTGGTCCCAAAATCCTGTTTTCACCCACCCCTCATAGACGCCCACTGCTTTGTACTTACCTGTAATATTTTCCTCTTAATCGGTGACGCTTGTACGACTCAGCAGTTCAAGAAATAAAGAAAAGGGACAATGCGCTGCTCTGTCTTAGAAAACAACAGCAGAGCAAAGCTTAATATGTCTTCTTTCATTTTAGTTCCCTTTCTTCTTTAGTGTGACACATAAACCTCTTACAAGTACCGTATTTTCCGGACTATAATTCGCACCTTTTTTCATAGTTTGGCCGGGGTGCGACTTATACTCCAGAATGACTTATATGTGATATTATTTTCACACTGGCAACCACAGGAGGGCGCTCTAGGCTCTAAGCGACGCAGAAGAAGAGTCTGCACTTCCTCTACCTCTGGAGTTTGTGGAGTTGTTTAGAAGTGACACAGAGGAAGAAGAATTCAATGGATTTAGTGATTTGGGGTAAAACTGATGCTTTGGTAAACTTGTTAGCATGTTCTTTATGCTATAGTTATCTGAATAACCGTTCATATGTTACGTTAACATACCAGACACTTACCACAGTTCTGTCTGTGCCTCATGTAGCTGAAGGTGTTAGCGTTAGCATACGTCATGTAGCTGAAGGTGTTAGCGTTA
Source organism: Eucyclogobius newberryi (assembly GCF_026437365.1). NCBI lineage: Eukaryota > Metazoa > Chordata > Actinopteri > Gobiiformes > Gobiidae > Eucyclogobius > Eucyclogobius newberryi. Next base: position 7,850,686 of record NW_027316167.1, read on the forward strand.
GCATACGTCATGTAGCTGAAGGTGTTAGCGTTAGCATACGTCATGTAGCTGAAGGTGTTAGCGTTAGCATACGTCATGTAGCTGAAGGTGTTAGCGTTAGCATACGTACACCTATGTCAAATACATTTCCACCAATAAATGCGACTTATACTCCGTTAGCCTGTTTTAGCACAATTCTGCCACATCATCTTGTTGACTGAGCGCTGCAATTACTTTGAAAAACTGACGAGCGGCGGTGCTAGTACTCTAGTTAGATTAATACAAGTTACTTTTTCAAGAAATGATGTGTTTCGGAGTAACTCTCTGACACTTTTACTCTAACGTGAATAATATTTGTGTCAAAGTAACAGTTGTCTTCCCGCTGTATCTTGAACATTCGAGTTTTTTGCACTGCTCCTTCAGAAATTATATCGTTTTTCAAATTTTTACGTTTATTCTTTGATCTTTACCAGATTTTGTGTTTTATTCAACATTCTGTCCTTCCATTTACGCCAACTACAAACGATAAATCCGATGCTATGTCCAGCAGTTACTCTTACTCGACTAATACTTTCATCCTTTATTACACTTACTCGAGTCATTTCGTGGAGCACTACTTAGTACTTCTACTTCAGCCACATCATATTGAAGTAACCGTACACTTGAGTACACTTTCTGGACACTCCTCCCGCCTCTGTGTAGCAGCACTTCCTGTCAAGCGGCGATCCACTTCCTCAAACACGTGCAAACACTCCAGCATGTTTCTGTATATACATTTCTTATAACAAATCTTAAAAAATACCATTCTGCAATTCCATCTTTCTTTATCATAACTCGTCCCTCGTCGACTTTGAGAACGTCACATCAAAATTATGCGGCACTTTTAACGAGAACTCTCTTTTTTTTGAGTGTTTTACGCCCGCCATGTGCCATTGCCTTTAATGCCTTATAAATACCATTGATATATTAAATTTGTACCGCGTGCGCCTCCACATTTTTATCATCTCCGCTTGTTTCGCCGCCGCTTTTTATATCAAACGGAAACGAGAGGAGAGAGAGATTAAACGACCAATGCCTTTTGTAATTCTTTATTTCTTTTTTTCTTTCTTGCGCTGGCGGTTTCTGTTCCACTCAGGGCACTTTTGTGTTGATAGCTTACTGTGCACATAAGAAGCGTGCGGCGCCAGAAATAATTGTTCTTTTCATGGTAAGAAAGGCCATATCAATTAAGGGTAAATAGTCCTCTTAGTTATTACACTACAGCTCAGTGGCGCGCTGTCGTTTCTTTCCCTTCTTTTTCCCGCCGCTCGAATCGCAGCGACGCTTTCTGATGTTTTAAGAGCGTTTAACACGGCGAACTCGCACGTTTTATTACTTGTGCGTCTTTGTGAGTTTGCGAGTGAAAAAGAAGGTGTTTTTTTTTTAACAAAGTCCTCAAAGGCGGCGGTTCAAGTTAAAACCGTTCTTTGTGCGTCGCGCGGTTTAATTCACGGTAATAGTTGTGGTATGATATCGCGCACACAAACAAATGTCTTTTATTTGTGTTTTTTAAGCATTTCCGGTGCCTTGGTGTTGATAAAGAGTCTGTGCGATGGAATTTGACCCGGTAAAGCCTTGTGGGTCGACCGATTCGACCGATTCGGGTCAGAAACGCTGCCTGGTACTAATGTAAACCTTCTGTCCCATTAATTTTAATGCAGCAGCGAGATAAAAGCATAAATGTTGTTGTTTACTTGGCTGTTGTTTGTAATATTGTGTTTACCACCGAGTATTAAGAGTCATTAGCTAGGATTTGAGGCGCTCGATGAAATAACATGAACATTTCCTTGTCAAAGTGTTGTGTCCAGCATAATGTTGTAATAATGATGCGTTAAATGGTTGATAACTTTTATGCTAATCTACCGTGGATGCTAAATGCTACGTCAATAAACTATGCTAAACATTTCAACTTGCAATAGTGATTTTATCCTTTTATTTAGTGGAGATTATTAGCCAGATTGGCGTGAAACGTGGTGAGAGAAAGGAGGATATTAACATGTTGCTGGAGCCGGGAATCAAACTCACGACGCGCAGAGGCTGGCTGGCATATGTGCTGCTGCTTTAACCACTCAACAACCCTGAAATAACAGTTTGATCACATCTACAAGCAGGTGGTGGGGTAAAGTTGCATAGTACACCTTTACTACTTCCATTACCGTATTTTCCGGACTATAAGTCGCACCAGCCAAAAAAAATGCATAATAGAGAAGAAAAAACATATGTAAGTTGCACTGGAGTATGAAATGCGTTTGCAAGTGTGAAAATAACAAATAATATCACATAAGTCGCTCCCGAGTATAAGTAGAAGTATATAAGTATAAATAAAAGTATAAATCGCACCCCGGCCAAAACTATAAAAAAAAATGTGCGACTTATAGTCCGGAAAACAGTATTTTATTTATTTTATTTATTTTATTTATTTTATTTATTTTATTTATTTTATTTATTTTATTTATTTTATTTATTTTATTTTAAAATGTTTATTTTTCATATTTTTTTATTTATGTGTTTATGATTTATTTGTATGTCTTTTTTTTCCCTTTCTTTATTCTTACATTTACATTCGCCCCTTGAGATCTGTTGTACACGGTGGTCCACAAACAGCACTCACAAACACACTTTCTCCCACACACACATTTATAAGATCACACTCCACATTGAGCTTCTTTATTCTCCTCGAGAGCTACACACTTTGTCCAGAGCGGAAAAGAACAGAGAGAGCACAGAACCTGACCCAGACCCACTAGAGAGTACATAAGAGTACATAAGAGTACATAAGAGTACATAAGAGTACACACAAGAGTACACACAAGAGTACACACCAGAGTACACACCAGAGTACACACCAGAGTCGTCGGAATACCCATGGGAATTCAAGAGTGCGTTTGAAATATCCACAAGTATCTCCCCGCCGCTGGAAGAAAGCTCGGTTCACAGTCGTGTCTCACCCTTCCTCTCTGTAGTTCACTCGTCCTCAGCATAGGAAGCCTCTCTTTGCCTGTAGGGACGTGATCTTGGGAGGAGGCGGTGGTGATCTCGGGAGGAGGCGGTGGTGGTCTCGGGAGGAGGCGGTGGTGGTCTCGGGAGGAGGCGGTGGTCTCGGGAGGAGGCGGTGGTCTCGGGAGGAGGCGGTGGTGGTCTCGGGAGGAGGCGGTGGTGGTCTCGGGAGGAGGCGGTGGTCTCGGGAGGAGGCGGTGGTCTCGTACAGAAGAAGCAGTCACGGGGGAGCACAGGGGCGGCTTCCAAACATCCACAAGTCGCTCTCACACCGCGATGTTCGCTCTTATCTGCTCTTTCATTTGCATGTTTGGTAAAAGTGTGTGTTCTTACGCTCGTCGTTCGTCTGCTCAATCCCCGGGGCCCGTGTTTGATCTTCTTCGATATGTCATGTAATGTATGTGGTATGTGTGCGTGAGGAAGACGTCAGCGTGAGGAAGACGTCAGCGGCAATCAGCTTTATTAGGCTCACGCATGATCGTTTTGTTTTTTATCTGCTTGAAAATAATTTAGATTTTTTTTTTTCACACTTTATTTATGATTTTTTAAAAAAAATATATATTATAATTCCCCCCAACCAATTGAACAAAGTCATGTTTTTGTTTAGCATGATAAAAAGGTTTAAGTTGTTGTTGAATGTGTTTTACAGGCGTCTGAGATTCAGAATTTTGATGCAAAAAAAGAAGATCGTGGCTGCAGAGCCGCGGCGCGGTCAAATAGTGCAGCAGTTTCAGGAACCACGGCACTGCCATATAGCCTCATGGCTAACCCTAACCCTAACCCTAACCCTAACCTTAACCCTAACCCTAACCCTAACCCTAACCCTAACCCTAACCCTAACCTTAACCTTAACCTTAACCCTAACCCTAACCCTAACCCTAACCCTAACCCTAACCCTAACCCTAACCTTAACCTTAACCTTAACCCTAACCCTAACCCTAACCCTAACCCTAACCTTAACCCGGTCTAAAACGGCGTGGTCAAATAGCACAGCAGTTTCAGGAGCCGCGGCACAAAATAACATGGCAGTTTCGGCCGCGCGCCGCGGCTCTGTAGACACTCCCTTTGCAAATACATTCATGTAGCTGAAGGTGTAGAAACAGCGGACCAACACAGGTTTTGAGCAAACTTTTTCATTGATCATCGCAGCTACAATGACTTCCAGGCTCCTTTACAAGTAGAATTTAACTCACACACATTTCCTGTCATTCCCGTTTAATCACATGACGCACGCTTTCTCCAGTTTGCAGCGAATCTTTCCTGAAAACGGCCAGCGTACGACGTCGCTGTCCTTAATCCGAGCGCGACCTCTGCGAATTTTGTATCACACGATTGTGGAAGATTTCAACATCCTCGTGCTCGTCTGGCTTAAAGGCGCTATGGACGATTTTTCTGCGATTTGAGAACGCAGGCGGAAGTGCTCATGCCACTCCCCCGTGCGGACTGATACAACACACACGTGCGTTTGTTTATTAGCACAACGGAGCACATCGCATCGCTCGTCTCCCGTAGATTTCTGTCCACTTCTGCGTCAGCTCAAACTGTCTTTCTCCGTCTTCATTTTGCCCCGTACACTGAGGGAACTATATTATGATAGATCCATGCGCTTAGGCACGCGGAAACGTGGGGACGAGCCTGACGCGGCTGCAGGTGAGCGGTAGGTGCGTTTTATGATTGATACGTGGCAGGACTAATGATTTATCCACGCCACGAGGAAATATGATAAAAAATTTGCTGAAAAAAAACGTCCATACCACCTTTAAATAAACCTTTTATTTCAAACTAAACTAGCGTGAGCGCGTTTCAGAGTGAAGGCGGGACTTATATTTGAACGTAAATGTGCCGTGATTTAGTTTCTTTGGCCGTTTAGTCGATGTCTGCTTGTGTTCTTATTTGGATTCCCGCTCTCTGGTCGTGTTGCATAGGTTTATTCTTCAAAACGGCGTCCACAAGAGGGCGGAGTCGCGTGAGCGTTAAGTGGCGAGCCGCCCTCACTGGCCTGGCATAAGTGCGGCGCTCGTCCATCAGCCGCTTCAGACGCGATCATTACTGCGGACGGAGGGGAGTGATAGTGTTTCCTGATGGCTCCGACCTTTGACCTCTGCGGGGCGCGGCGGAGAAGGGTGGTCCGGCGGCCGAGAGTGGGCGGGCGACCGGAACGAACGAGATAATTAGAAGAATACAGAGAGGAGAGAGACAAATGGCAAATCCTACACGAGGAATGGAAAGTTTGTGAGGAATGAGGATGAGGTTTAACATGTTCAGTCTTTAAACGTGTTCCATGTGACTTTTCTAGTGTCTCAGATTGAGAGGTTTTTGGCTGCATCACCTTGAATGTTCCAGTGTGACTTTAAGCTTACATTATTCCATTTATTTCATTAAAAGTGTTTTTAGTGCTCAAACATATCTTGAAAAACATACATTCTCTCTGTGAGCTGCTGCGTTGCCTCGACACAGACTTAACCTGGTCTGCGGGCGTCACCTGCTCGTCTCCATGGAGATGGATAAGGTTAATTCCATATGTGGAACATTCTAAGCAAAGCAAAGAAAATCTCCAAACTCCACCAGAAAAGTTATGCAGTTCATCTTTAGAAGGTGAAGATTGTTATGTTGTATTTTACTTTTTGTAATTTATAAAACTGTTAATTCAATTTAGTAATCTGTATGTATATTTTTATTACTGGGGTTGGACGAGAAAAATAAAACATTTAAATAAAAAAAAAAAATTGCATCTTGATCCAGTTCAGTTTTTCAATGTCCCTTTTTTTTTTATTTTTTTTTTTTTAAACAAAATAAAAATGTTGGTGGCCCTGTGACGAGCTGGCCCCTGTCCAGGGTGTGCCCCGCTTAAGGCCCAAAGTCACTGGAATAGGCTCCAGTCACGACGGAACAAGCGGTCGGAAATGAATCAGTTCGTTCAATACATTTCCCTCAAACTATGGAATATTTTGGTCGGTCAAAACAAAATGTCAACCTGCTGAAGAATGAACCCAGATAAAAGCAGCAGATATGGGCCTGAGAGTATTGGCCCGATACGCAATACTTTTACCGATACACTGTACTTTTCCCGATACACCGTACTTTTCCCGATATACAGTACTTTTCCCGATACACTGTACTTTTCCCGATACACCGTACTTTTCCCGATATACAGTACTTTTCCCGATACACTGTACTTTTCCCGATACACAGTACTTTTCCCGATACACTGTACTTTTCCCGATACACAGTACTTTTCCCGATACACTGTACTTTTCCCGATACACTGTACTTTTCCCGATACACTGTACTTTTCCCGATATACAGTACTTTTCTCGATGCACTGTACTTTTCCCGATACACTGTACTTTTCCCGATACACTGTACTTTTCCCGATACACTGTACTGTTCCCGATACACTGTACTTTCCCCGATATACAGTACTTTTCTCGATATACTGTACTTTTCCCGATACACTGTACTTTTCACGATACACAGTACTTTTCTCGATATACTGTACTTTTCTCGATATACTGTACTTTTCCCGATGTACTGTACTTTTCTCGATGCACTGTACTTTTCTCGATATACTGTACTTTTCCCGATACACAGTGCTTTTCTCGATATACTGTACTTTTCCCGATGTACTGTACTTTTCTCGATATACTGTACTTTTCTCGATATACTGTACTTTTCTCGATATACTGTACTTTTCCCGATACACTGTACTTTTCCCGATATACAGTACTTTTCTCGATGCACTGTACTTTTCCCGATACACTGTACTTTTCCCGATACACAGTACTTTTCTCGATATACTGTACTTTTCTCGATATACTGTACTTTTCCCGATGTACTGTACTTTTCTCGATGCACTGTACTTTTCTCGATATACTGTACTTTTCCCGATACACAGTGCTTTTCTCGATATACTGTACTTTTCCCGATGTACTGTACTTTTCTCGATACACTGTACTTTTCTCGATACACTGTACTTTTCTCGATACACTGTACTTTTCCCGATACACTGTACTTTTCCCGATACACTGTACTTTTCCCGATACACTGTACATTTCCCGATACACTGTACTTTTCCCGATACACTGTACATTTCCCGATATACTGTACTTTTCTCGATACACTGTACTTTTCTCGATGCACTGTACTTTTCCCGATGCACTGTACTTTTCTCGATGCACTGTACTTTTCCCGATACACTGTACTTTTCCCGATACACAGTACTTTTCTCGATATACTGTACTTTTCTCGATATACTGTACTTTTCCCGATGTACTGTACTTTTCTCGATATACTGTACTTTTCTCGATACACTGTACTTTTCTCAATACACTGTACTTTTCTCGATATACTGTACTTTTCCCGATGTACTGTACTTTTCCCGATACACTGTACTTTTCCCGATACACAGTACTTTTCTCGATATACTGTACTTTTCTCGATATACTGTACTTTTCCCGATGTACTGTACTTTTCTCGATATACTGTACTTTTCTCGATATACTGTACTTTTCTCGATACACTGTACTTTTCTCGATGCACTGTACTTTTCTCGATATACTGTACTTTTCCCGATACACAGTGCTTTTCTCGATATACTGTACTTTTCCCGATGTACTGTACTTTTCTCGATATACTGTACTTTTCTCGATGTACTGTACTTTTCTCGATATACTGTACTTTTCTCGATGTACTGTACTTTTCTCGATATACTGTACTTTTCTCGATATACTGTACTTTTCCCGATACACTGTACATTTCCCGATATACAGTACTTTTCTCGATGCACTGTACTTTTCCCGATACACTGTACTTTTCCCGATACACAGTACTTTTCTCGATATACTGTACTTTTCTCGATATACTGTACTTTTCCCGATGTACTGTACTTTTCTCGATATACTGTACTTTTCTCGATACACTGTACTTTTCTCAATACACTGTACTTTTCCCGATACACTGTACTTTTCAATACATCTGCATCAAAAACACAGGCACATTTCTACCTCCAAAGTCCAAACTCGGGTCCAAACCTCAAAGTTTTTCTGACAGAAGATAAAAAGCGGATCATTTTCATCAGACGTGACTCAATCTTTATTAAAATGACATTAATTGCCCCGCCCTGGATCCAACCTCGTTCATTTAACCCGTTTAATGCCTCCGCGTCCTTGTTGTTTCGTGACACGTTTGGCTGTTCGCACTGGTGTTCTGCCCGAGCGTTCGTGTCCAGGGAGATGAGGGTCAGGGATTAGCGCTGAACACGACATGGTTCTCGCCGCGCTCTCCTCCCTCTCCGCATCCCGCTGCCGTGAGCATCTGATCGCCCGGTGCCAAGTCTGGCCTGGCGCGCTCCTGTCGCCGTGCCAGCCACATCCTCCCCCCGGTCGTGCCTGGGAACGCCGCGTCTCCTTTGATACACACTTAAGCACACATCAGACGCTGTCAAATATTAATCCTGTCTCCGCGCCGGCCAAACGACATGGGAACGCCGGCGACATGCGTCAATCGCTTTTGGACTTGGGGCAAATCTGGGCGTGTGAGGCGGGCGTGCACGGCGGGGCGGGCGTGTCTTGTGCGGCGGGCGTGTGCGGCGGGCGTGTGCGGCGGGGCGGGCGTGTCTTGTGCGGCGGGCGTGTGCGGCGGGCGTGTGCGGCGGGGCGGGCGTGTCTTGTGCGGCGGGCGTGTGCGGCGGGCGTGTGCGGCGGGGCGGGCGTGTCTTGTGCGGCGGGCGTGTGCGGCGGGCGTGTGCGGCGGGCGTGTGCGGCGGGGCGGGCGTGTCTTGTGCGGCGGGGCGGGCGTGTCTTGTGCGGCGGGCGTGTGCGGCGGGGCGGGCGTGTCTTGTGCGGCGGGCGTGTGCGGCGGGCGTGTGCGGCGGGGCGGGCGTGTCTTGTGCGGCGGGGCGGGCGTGTCTTGTGCGGCGGGCGTGTGCGGCGGGGCGGGCGTGTCTTGTGCGGCGGGCGTGTGCGGCGGGCGTGTGCGGCGGGGCGGGCGTGTCTTGTGCGGCGGGCGTGTGCGGCGGGCGTGTGCGGCGGGCGTGTGCGGCGGGCGTGTGCGGCGGGGCGGGCGTGTCTTGTGCGGCGGGGCGGGCGTGTCTTGTGCGGCGGGCGTGTGCGGCGGGGCGGGCGTGTCTTGTGCGGTGGGCGTGTGCGGCGGGCGTGTGCGGCGGGGCGGGCGTGTCTTGTGCGGCGGGGCGGGCGTGTCTTGTGCGGCGGGCGTGTGCGGCGGGGCGGGCGTGTCTTGTGCGGCGGACGTGTGCGGCGGGCGTGTGCGGCGGGGCGGGCGTGTGCGGCGGGCGTGTGCGGAGGGGCGGGCGTGTCTTGTGCGGCGGGGCGGGCGTGTCTTGTGCGGCGGGCGTGTGCGGCGGGGCGGGCGTGTCTTGTGCGGCGGGCGTGTGCGGCGGGCGTGTGCGGCGGGGCGGGCGTGTACGCCGGGTGTTTACCGTCTTGAGAACCAAAACACCAAATGGCACTAAATTAACATTTTGTAATTAAGAATAAATCCACAGAAGTAAAAAGCTACATTTAATTTGTTTACCTGGTATTTACTTGCTGGTTATTTTGATTATTTTTTTAGGTTAGTAAATCAATACATTATTCCTTTTAGTTTTGGTCACACAAACATGTTCAAAATTGATGTAACTTGGAGCTAAAGCTGTGACTTCAATTGTTGATCGGGAACGAAACAGGATGAGAACCAAACCAAAGAACCAAAGAACCAAATATAGAATGTGTATGTGTTCTGCTCCATATGATAGATGCAGTTAAATAAAGAACAATAGTCTTTTCCCTGTAAACATTGTGAAGCTGCTGTTGACATGTGACTTCTTCCACAAAAGCACAGAAATCCACGTTTAAATCATGATGTGAAACGACACAGGAAAAACCCTCGGACACGTTTACTGAAACTCCCAGTCGACAAAGTTAAGTCTGCACCCGTCTCCCTCAACCGGCTCCCTCTCACCTCTCCCGGTCCTCTCGCCTCTCCCATCTCCCTCGCCCGGCTCCCTCACCCGGCTCCCTTGCCTCGCCCGTCTCCCTCTCACCTCTCCCGGTCCTCTCGCCTCTCCCATCTCCCTCGCCCGGTCCCGTCCCCCGGCTCCCTCGCCTCGCCCGGTCCCGTCCCCTGGCTCCCTCGCCTCGCCCGGCTCCCTCGCCCCTCCCGGTCCCGTCCCCCGGCTCCCTCGCCTCCCTCCCCCGGCTCCCTCGCCTTCCCCGGCTGCCTCACCTCTCCAGGTTCTCTCGCCTCTCCCGGCCCCCTCACCCGGCTCCCTCACCTCTTCCCAGCTTCCTCACCCGACTGCCTCGCCTCTCCCGACTCCCTCACCCGGCCCACTCTCCCTACTCCCTCGCCCGGCCCCCTCCCCCTTCTCCCTCACCTCGCCTCCATGTGTATGTTTTCACAGTTACTTTCCAATTCATAGGTATTCAAATATTCAGAATAAAAAGGCAGCAAACACAGGAGCAGCCGTAAGCATGAAAAGACATCAGGCTTATTCCGGCTGCCTTGTTTACCGGTTCACGGAACACTGCATGCAAACAGAATGCAAATGCCTTTGATTGAATCAGGTGATGCCGAGGTAATTGTATTTGGAGAAATGTCCAAGATTTCTCCCCCCATCATTATCAGTGGGGGGTTTTCTTTATGAAATCCATCTTAAACAAAAGCTATCATCAGTCGGCTGCCGCGTGATCCGCCTTTGTCACACGCGGATGTGGATGGGTCTTTAATTTCCTTTCAATTAAAAGTAAATATACGCTTTTATTTTTTCCCCCACTGTGAAATCCAAACAAGAGGAGTCAACACGAGCCGACAGGTGAAGAATATTCATTTCTCCGGGATGTTTTTCTCCCCCCACGTCTTGCCTCGCTGACGCCGTTCAACAGTTAGCTTGACGCGCGCGCTTTAGCATCAGACGCGCGCGGTTTGTAACTCCCCCGCAGCTTCGTCTTCGTTCAGAGCTGGACAGGAAAAAGACAAACAGGCTCAAATCGATAAACGGTAAACAAGTGCGGCAGAATACAAACTTTTCCTTTTCGCGACGCTAATGCGAGCCTCCCGGAGATCGGAGCGGTTTGATCACGACGACCGCTGTCACGACGACCGCTGTCACGACGACGGCGGCGTTTGTCCCGACCCGCGCGTGACTGGAAAGCCGTCGTCTGGATTTGTCACTGAACCGAGAGTTGATATAATTTCTTTGACAATTGGTGAAATTTGTGAGGTTTTATTGTAAACAGATGCTGAGTTTTATAGTAGAATGTCAAGCAAAATGGTGCTGGTTTATCACATTTTATGACATTTGAGAGTAAAACTGGCAAAATGTAACTTCTTCTCAGGTGTGATTGGAAGTAGTTATAGTAATGGTCTGTATTCCTTTAGATTTTGTCCTTACAATTTGATCATTTTTGTAATTTATTTGGGTGAGTCATATATTTAGTCACTTTTAGGCTGGCAAAGGGACTACTGATGCTAATTAGCTCATTTCAGCTAACTTAGGCCCATTTACATTGTTTAATATAACGTATTTGTGTGAAATGTTTTATTTGATTTTTTTGGGTGGGAGAATTCTTGTAGCGGTCAGCAAGTAATGGATCCTTGTCAATTAAACACCCTTTAAACAACATTTCATGATACAGACGTTGTGATTCCAGCCTGTTGAACTGAAATCTTTAAATAAGCTGATTCTGAGTCCACGTGTTGAGGAAATGAACTGTCAGGGGCCGAGGAAAAGTGTCCTTTATCTCCCCCTGTCGTTAGCCAACAAGCTAGCACAAGTTCTAAGGCGAGTAGAAAGTGAAATACATTTGAACGAGTCGATAACTTCACAGACAAGAAAGAAGAGGGAAAAAAGCAAAGAAACACATTTTTATCAGTTTAATTTTGTGTGAAATGTTTTACCGTATTTTCCGGACTATAAGTGGCACCGGCGTATAAGTCGCACCAGCCAAAAAATGCATAATAGAGAATAAAAAAACATAAGTTGCACTGGAGTATGAAATGCAGTTGCAAGTGTGAAAATAACAAATAATATCACATATAAGTCGCTCCGAAGTATAAGTATATAAGTATTAGTCGCACCCCGGCCAAAACTATGAAAAACGTATAGTCTGGAAAATACGGGTATTTGCTTTTAAAGGTGGAAGAATTGTTGTAGCGGTCAGCAAGTGATGGACCCTTGTCAATTAAACATTTCTAATACAAACCTAATCCTAACGATGCTCAGAACTAGCATCACGCTCACACCGGTCAGTTCATAAAAGTTGCAGATGCCGTCGGGTGGTTCATCCGGAGGGACGCCCACGTTCGCCCGCGCTCGCCCACGTTCGCCCGCGTCACTCTCAATCAAACTAGCGTCCAGCGAAGCAGTACGAAAAAACAACAACCGCTCTATTGAATTTTCTCATTTCGCATCGGCAGGAAGGACACCGGTTTACCTTAAGTAATACTGAGGCAAGGACTTGATTGAATTTCCCTGATGTCATTAGCAGGTCACATTTCAGAGTGTAATATGATATAAATTTTGTTACCCCGCCCCTCCCCTCGCCGTCTCTTTGGCCTGTGTGTGTGTGTGTGTGTGTGGGGGGGGGCTCGACCGTGCTTTTAGCTGGCCTGCTTTTGAGACCGCGGGACATGATAGATGGCCTCGTCCTTTAGAAATACTTTATTGCATGTGTCATTAGCCAAAGGTGGTACAGACATACAGTAAGAATGTGTCTGCATGGAGTCGCATAAATCAACATGGAGGAATCTGTGCACAGGTATGATGCAGTATGAGTGCAGTATTAGTGTAGTATTAGTGTAGTACGATGCAGTATGAGTGCAGTAATAGTGCAGTATGATGCAGTATGAGTGCAGTATTAGTGTAGTATTAGTGTAGTATGATGCAGTATGAGTGCAGTATTAGTGTAGTATTAGTGTAGTATGATGCAGTATGAGTGCAGTAATAGTGCAGTGTGATGCAGTATGATGCAGTATGAGTGCAGTATGAGTGCAGTATGATGCAGTATGAGTGCAGTATTAGTGTAGTATTAGTGTAGTATGATGCAGTATGAGTGCAGTATGAGTGCAGTATGATGCAGTATTAGTGCAGTATGAGTGCAGTATGATGCAGTATTAGTGCAGTATGAGTGCAGTATGAGTGCAGTATGATGCAGTATGATGCAGTATGAGTGCAGTATGATGCAGTATGATGCAGTATGAGTGCAGTATGAGTGCAGTATGAGTGCAGTATGAGTGCAGTATGAGTGCAGTAATAGTGCAGTATGAGTGCAGTATGAGTGCAGTATGATGCAGTATGATACAGTATGATACAGTATGAGTGCAGTATGATGCAGTATTAGTGCAGTATGATGCAGTATGATGCAGTATTAGTGCAGTATGATGCAGTATGATACAGTATGAGTGCAGTATGATGCAGTATGATGCAGTATGAGTGCAGTATGATGCAGTATGATGCAGTATGATGCAGTATGATGCAGTATGAGTGCAGTATGATGCAGTATGATGCAGTATTAGTGCAGTATGATGCAGTATGATACAGTATGAGTGCAGTATGATGCAGTATGAGTGCAGTATGATGCAGTATGATGCAGTATGATACAGTATGAGTGCAGTATGATGCAGTATTAGTGCAGTATGATGCAGTATGATGCAGTATGAGTGCAGTATGATGCAGTATGATGCAGTATGAGTGCAGTATGATGCAGTATGATGCAGTATTAGTGCAGTATGATGCAGTATGATGCAGTATGATACAGTATGATACAGTATGAGTGCAGTATGATGCAGTATGAGTGCAGTATGATGCAGTATGATGCAGTATGATGCAGTATGAGTGCAGTATGATGCAGTATGATGCAGTAATAGTGCATTATGATGCAGTATTGGTGCAGTATGATGAGTATGATGCAGTATTAGTGCAGTATGATGCAGTATTAGTGCAGTATGATGAGTATGATGCAGTATTAGTGCAGTATGATGCAGTATGAGTGCAGTATGATGCAGTATTAGTGCAGTATGAGTGCAGTATGATGCAGTATGAGTGCAGTATGATGCAGTATGATGCAGTATGATGCAGTATGAGTGCAGTATGATGCAGTATTAGTGCAGCATGATGCAGTATTAGTGCAGTATGATGAGTATGATGCAGTATTAGTGCAGTATGATGCAGTATTAGTGCAGTATGAGTGCAGTATGATGCAGTATGAGTGCATTATTAGTGTAGTATTAGTGTAGTATGATGCAGTATGAGTGCAGTAATAGTGCAGTATGATGCAGTATGAGTGCAGTATTAGTGTAGTATGATGCAGTATGAGTGCAGTAATAGTGTAGTATGATGCAGTATTAGTGCAGTATTAGTGCAGTATGAGTGCAGTATAATGCAGTATTAGTGCAGTATGAGTGCAGTATGATGCAGTATTAGTGCAGTATGAGTGCAGTATGATGCAGTATTAGTGCAGTATGAGTGCAGTATGATGCAGTATGATGCAGTATTAGTGCAGTATTAGTGCAGTATGATGCAGTATGATGCAGTATGATGCAGTATGAGTGCAGTATGATGCAGTATGATGCAGTATGATGCAGTATGATGCAGTATGATGCAGTATGATGCAGTATGAGTGCAGTATGAGTGCAGTATGATGCAGTATTAGTGCAGTATGAGTGCAGTATGATGCAGTATTAGTGCAGTATGAGTGCAGTATGAGTGCAGTATGATGCAGTATGATGCAGTATGAGTGCAGTATGATGCAGTATGATGCAGTATGAGTGCAGTATGAGTGCAGTATGAGTGCAGTATGAGTGCAGTATGAGTGCAGTAATAGTGCAGTATGAGTGCAGTATGAGTGCAGTATGATGCAGTATGATACAGTATGATACAGTATGAGTGCAGTATGATGCAGTATTAGTGCAGTATGATGCAGTATGATGCAGTATTAGTGCAGTATGATGCAGTATGATACAGTATGAGTGCAGTATGATGCAGTATGATGCAGTATGAGTGCAGTATGATGCAGTATGATGCAGTATGATGCAGTATGATGCAGTATGAGTGCAGTATGATGCAGTATGATGCAGTATTAGTGCAGTATGATGCAGTATGATACAGTATGAGTGCAGTATGATGCAGTATGAGTGCAGTATGATGCAGTATGATGCAGTATGATACAGTATGAGTGCAGTATGATGCAGTATTAGTGCAGTATGATGCAGTATGATGCAGTATGAGTGCAGTATGATGCAGTATGATGCAGTATGAGTGCAGTATGATGCAGTATGATGCAGTATTAGTGCAGTATGATGCAGTATGATGCAGTATGATACAGTATGATACAGTATGAGTGCAGTATGATGCAGTATGAGTGCAGTATGATGCAGTATGATGCAGTATGATGCAGTATGAGTGCAGTATGATGCAGTATGATGCAGTAATAGTGCATTATGATGCAGTATTGGTGCAGTATGATGAGTATGATGCAGTATTAGTGCAGTATGATGCAGTATTAGTGCAGTATGATGCAGTATGAGTGCAGTATGAGTGCAGTATTAGTGCAGTATGAGTGCAGTATGATGCAGTATTAGTGCAGTATGAGGTAGTATGAGTGCAGTATGATGCAGTATGATGCAGTACGAGTGCAGTATGATGCAGTACGAGTGCAGTACGATTGCAGTATGATGCAGTATGATGCAGTACGAGTGCAGTATGAGTGCAGTTCAAGCGCTATACAGATGCAGTACAGCTGCAGTACAGATGCAGTATGAGTGCAGTTCAAGCGCAGTACAGATGCAGTACAGATGCAGTATTAGTGCAGTATGATGCAGTATGAGTGCAGTTCAAGCGCTGTACAGATGCAGTACAGATGCAGTACAGATGCAGTACAGATGCAGTACAGATGCAGTACAGATGCAGTATGATGCAGTATGAGTGCAGTTCAAGCGCTGTACAGATGCAGTACAGATGCAGTACAGATGCAGTACAGATGCAGTACAGATGCAGTACAGATGCAGTACAGATGCAGTACAGATGCAGTACAGATGCAGTACGAGCGCAGTGATAAACTCACTTTGTGGCAGACTCACTTTGAGAAAGAGAGTCCAGATCTCACTCTTTATCATTGACACTACAGTATTCATTGTTAGAAATGTACTTTTGTCTCTTAGAGCCCTTCAGTCCCGTCGTTAGTGTCACTTATTTACAAAAACAGCACTGGATTATGGCCTACGTAGTTCCCTATGACCTTTGCAGAAGACATCACAACATTTATAATTGTGTCAAGGGTGAAAAAAGAAATCTGCTCAAAACACAAAACTTATATAAAACCTTAGTTTGTATTCCACTGCTGACATCTAAAAGCAAGTAAACAATAGAAACAAGATAAAGAAGGTGCACGGCAGGCTGCGCTCACATGTATCACTGACACTGTGACACTGATCGTCTGTCAAACAAGCAAAGAAACACATTTTATCAGTTTAATTTTTACAAATGATAATGATGAAAGTGCACAACCTCTTCTGCAAATTGTTTCTCTCCAAAGGTTTTGACCTGTAAACAATAATTTATATGAATATTTGTTATAAAGCTCGATAACCAAGCTCGATGGACACACTATTAAACCACCAGGCCAAGCACAGGTCGGATCTGTGGAGAGGCGACCCCGCTCATAGGAAGAATGCATGTATTTCAAGGGATTTCTGAACAACAAAAAACACTCACAACTGAACATGTTTAACGCCGTACAGTGGAACTTTCTACACAAATAACATCTTCATTCTCCGCAGATATGACTGGTCAACGCGCTCTCAGACCTCTCTGACTTCACGCTTGTCGCCCGGCAGCTGCACGGTCCGTAACGGGAGCGAGCGCGGCGATTTTAGCAGGTGCCGCGTGGCCTCTTCGCTTGGCAAATCTAATCAAGTCCTTAGATACTTTATCAACGAGCAGGTCCACGGGGAGGTCAACCAACTCACCACGTTTAGAATCACATGGGCGCATTTCTGCCTCCAAATCAAGGTTTACTTCGCGCCGGGTTCGTCCGCTCCACTTTCTCCATTAAAGCGTCCACGCCGTAGCCCAAGGTGAGTCTCAGGCGCCGCCGTTTTGTGGCTTTGACCCCGGCGCCGTCTGAAGAATCTCCGAATAACACGAGCCCGCCGTCCCGGATGTTTTTTTTTTGGGGGGAAAGGGCCTCATGCAAAATGAATAGGGGCGCTTGCATTTTATTGAAGTTTGATTTAGAAAGGGAGGTGGAGGGTGCCGTGCCGAGAATGGAGGACAGAGTGAGCAGGAAAGGAGAAGGATCTTGTCATAAATTATTTTACTCATATCCCGGCCCGCTGATGTATGTTGAACGGGTAAATAATGCATGGGCCTGCCGCATAATTAGGACAACAACACTATTCTTCTCTCACTCTGGCAGCGCGCTCGCCCAAACTATGAAGCTTTGGTTTGATTTCTCCTCCACTTTAATGGAACCAGAGGCCACCTGATTGATCTGAGGAAACGCTCTCTAAATGGCCTTGGAGTGCTCCTCGAGTCGGCCCGCTCCCCTTTCCCTTTTCTTTTTTTAATTTGCGCTCGCATGTAAATGATATAGGCCATCATTTGAATGCTCATTATCATTTAGACACCAAATAAGAGAAGGTAATGTGTCCTGGAATACAGCGCGCGGCCGGGGTAATGTTTGTCCCAATAATGTACACGTGCGCCGGCGTCACACATTCATTACCGGGCCGTGCACGTCAGCGCCGCTCGTGCTAACGCGATGTGACAAAATGCAAAACGTGGGTAAAAGAAACGGCGGCGCGAAGACAGTGAGGAGGCTGAGGTTATTATTTAATATAGAGAGTGTGCGTGTGTCTGTATGCTTGTGTGTGTGTGTGTGTGTGTGTGTGAGATCGTGCTTGTGTGTGTGTGTGTGTGAGATTGTGTGTGTCTGGTGTGTGTGTGTGTGTGTGAGATTGTGTGTGTGTCTGGTGTGTGTGTGTGTGTGTGCATGTGTCTGTATGCTTGTGTGTGTGATCGTGTTTGTGTGTGTGTCTGTATGCTTGTGCTTGTGAGTGTGTCTGGTGTGTGTGCGTGTGTCTGTATGCTTGTGTGTGTGATCATGTTTGTGTGTGTGTGTCTGTATGCTTGTGTGTGTGTGTCTGTATGCTTGTGCGTGTGTCTGGTGTGTGTGTCTGGTGTGCGTGTGTCTGTATGCTTGTGTGTGTGTCTGTATGCTTGTGTGTGTGTCTGTCTGTTTGCTTGTGTGTGTGTGTGTCTGTATGCTTGTGTGTGTGTGAGTGTGTGTGTCTGTATGCTTGTGTGTGTGTGTGTGTCTCTCTGTGTATGCGTGTCTCTGTGTGTGTGTGTGTGTGTGCATAAGTGTGTTTGTGTCTGTATGCTTGTGTGTGTGTGTGTGTGTGTGTGTGTCTGTATGCTTGTGTGAGTGTGTGTCTGTATGCTTGTGAGTGTGTGTCTGTATGCTTGTGAGTGTGTGTGTGTCTGTATGCTTGTGTGTGTGTGTGTGTGTGTGTCTGTATGCTTGTGTGAGTGTGTCTGTATGCTTGTGTATGTGTGTGTCTGTATGCTTGTGTGTGTGTGTGTGTGTCTGTATGCTTGTGAGTGTGTGTGTCTGTATGCTTGTGTGTGTGTGTGTGTGTGTGTGTGTGTGTCTGTATGCTTGTGTGAGTGTGTCTGTATGCTTGTGTGTGTGTGTGTCTGTATGCTTGTGTGTGTGTGTGTCTGTATGCTTGTGTGTGTGTGTGTGTGTGTCTGTATGCTTGTGTGAGTGTGTGTGTCTGTATGCTTGTGTGAGTGTGTGTCTGTATGCTTGTGAGTGTGTGTGTCTGTATGCTTGTGTGTGTGTGTGTGTGTGTCTGTATGCTTGTGTGAGTGTGTGTGTGTCTGTATGCTTGTGTGTGTGTGTGTCTGTATGCTTGTGTGAGTGTGTGTGTCTGTATGCTTGTGTGTGTGTGTCTGTATGGTTGTGTGTGTGTGTGTGTGTGTGTCTGTATGCTTGTGTGTGTGAGTGTGTGTGTCTGTATGCTTGTGTGTGTGTGTGTCTGTATGCTTGTGTGAGTGTCTGTATGCTTGTGTGTGTGAGTGTGTGTGTCTGTATGCTTGTGCGCGCCCGCCTCGTCTGTCTTCAGCTCCAGATAACACCTTTCGGAGGAACTGCCTTGAAGCATTATCCCCCAGACAGGATACATGGCTAATCTCAGGCTTTGAGCCATTACGCTACATTTATCTGTGACCCCCTCTCTCTTTATATCATTACAGTTAAAGTCCATAAAAGTGTGTTTAGACAAAGATGAAGGCATTACCTGCTCACAAACCCCAAGTGCTATTAGAGGCTTAGGCCCCCGCCGATCCGTGCGCTGGATATTAAATATCCTTTATCTTAAACTGGCTCTCACAGCTCTCTGGGTAAGCTGATATCTCACTCGGCTCGGCCTTATATTGCCACAGGCGTAATAAATACACAGATATCAATGGGCCAAGTTTGTCCTGGTCTCAAACGATTATGTGAGGCATGCCTTCTCTTTATGTGGAGGGAGTAGCAGCAGAGCTTTTATTTATTTCTTTGGGAGGCTAAGGACAGATAGAGTTACAAAGTCAGTGGTGAAGGAGCTTAGGTGGTTATCATCTCTCAGGGACAGGCCCAACCACCCAGACTCCTGCTCCCGCCGGCTCCATCGGGACAAAACATGTAATATCCCCCGTACACGTATATGTGCCCCCGTGCAGCACATTCCCTTTAAGATGACTCATGCCACAGCGGGCATGGGGCATTACACGCAGCCGGAGACAAAGGCTGACTTTAATGTCTTAAGGACAGTGAAACCCACACCGGCTCTTCCCGCTAATGTCATAGACTGTGAAAGGGACACTTCTCTCCAGGACGTGAAACATGAGAGGCAGATGGAGACAGGAGTGATCTGATTAAAATAACATTAAGCATTGTGCTTTGAGGGCGTTGGGGCGGAGCACCTGGGTCAGGGCTGCAACGCTCTTACAATCAGGAACTTTCTCTTAACTCTGGTTTGGCCTTTCAAACTACGACACGTTGTCCTCAGATAATTCTTCATGACCCTAAGATTACTTATAAGATACAGCAAAGTTGATTTCTTCTGTTAACGTGTTCCCTCTGAACTGAGAGTGACAGCCTGGCACATGCTGAGTAAAGTCGTCCACATGTTTGTCAGCGTTTGCCACAGATCCACACGGAGCATTTGTGGAGTCGTCTTATCGGAGCGGATTATGACCATGATCTTTAACAAATTCTACTCCTTCAGATCATTTTAATTCTTTGTTTGTTCTGAAAATGGTGTAAATTATTTCATATTTGTTGTCTAAGATTTCATACTGTAGGAAGTCATGTCCCTCGAACGTGGTTTAAACTCGAGTGCCACAGCTTTAAAAGACCGATATTTTAATAAACTCTGGATTCTGTCTTTACAAAGCATCTAAAGACTCACTTTTTCACAGTTTAAACATTTTGATTGCATCTTGTTATTATTTTTATTGTATTTTTAACAGTGTACAAATAAGGTTTACTTACCTTATTTTCCAGAGTATGAGTTGCACTAGCTCAGAAATGCATAATAAAGAAGAAAAAAACATATTTAAGTCGCACTGGAGTATAAGTCGCATTTTTGGGGGCAATTTATTTGATAAAATCCAAGACCAAGAACAGACATTTCATCTTGAAATGCAGTTTAAAATAATAACAGATGAGAGAACATGGTGAATAGGTGTACGTATGCTAACGCTAACACCTTCAGCTACATGACGTATGCTAACGCTAACACCTTCAGCTACATGAGGCACAGACAGAACTGTGGTAAGTGTCTGGTATGTTAACGTAACATATGAACAGTTATTCAGATAACTATAGCATAAAGAACATGCTAACAAGTTTAACAAAGCATCAGTTTTACCCCAAATCACTAAATCCATTGAATTCTTCTTCCTCTGTGTCACTTCTAAACAACTCCACAAACTCCAGAGGAAGAGGAAGTGCCATTTTCACTGTGAAAATAATCAACATGTGAAATGCGGTTGCCAGTGTGAAAATAACGAACAAAATTATATCATAATGTGTTAATAATATCACATATAAGTCGCTCTGGAGTATAAGTCGCACCCCGGCCAAAACTATGAAAAAACAACTTATAGTCCGAAAAATACGGTACTTATTTCCTAAGGATATACACAGGGAGAAGCGTACAAACTCCACACAGAAAGGCCCCTCACTGTCCGGGAGTGGATCCTGGGACCTTCTTGGTGTGAGCTGGGACCCTTCCACACAAGCTTTACGTAGATACCGTCTTCACGATTCCCAGCTCATGGCATAGATCTTATACGTCTCTTAGTCGGAAGCAGTTTGAAACGTGCATCGCTCTCTACACTCACTGTACATTTGTGTGATCTTTTAGATATTGAACGAGCGTGCGGAAGCGTCTGGGGAACGAGGGCTGTGAGAGTGTAGCATCTCCTGCAGCTACAACCCCGGGTCCCCAGAGCGCGCAGGTCAATGAGATTAACCCATAGCCTCTTTCCTTCATTACACACTCCAAATTACACTCACTTACAGGCGGCCCGAAGAAAGGAGCGAATCATAGACGGGCCGATATCTATTTGAAAATCTAAATCCTTTGGGTTTCTCGTTCTCTTATGTTTCTCGCCTTTGGCCTTCGGGCGGCTGGAGGAGGAGAAGGTGCAGTAACCGCAGCCCAGTCCATGTGAGAGACGCTTGACATTAGACGCGCAGTAGTTTGACGATTGTCTGTAATGTTGTGGATTTTAGGTAGTTTATTTTAGGTTTTGACGTAATATTTATTCATTAGGACATTGTGCTCGTCCCCGCGCTTTCACAGCAAGTGGATATTGTGTGGGATTTGCATGTTCTTCCTATGTCTTGGTAGATTTCCTCCAACAACTCCTCATCAAACTGAAGCAACCGCAAAAAAAACAAATCTTAGACAGTCCTAAACGTATAAAAAAACGCTCCTGGCAGGTCGTTCTAGCTGCATTTAAAGACGGTTTACACTTTTCTCAAGAAGGAAACAAGGAAGCAGACCATAACTTTATAACAACGTACAACTCCTCAGAAAACTGCTCAATTTGTCGGTGAAAAATGACATAACGTAAGGAAAAAAAAAACGCCAAATTCTTCTCTCGCGCTTCTTTTAAGTGACTTCCTCGCCAGCGGGACTCGGCCACAACAGCGGTTTGCAACGACAATAGAGATCCCGTTTCCCTTTGCGAGCGAGCACAGAATAGTTACAAAGGAAGACGCCGCCTGTTGAGAACCATGCCTCGCTATCTTTAATCCAACTGGAGCTCCAGAAATTGCTACACGACCTCCGTATTTGTCAGAAAATGAAGATAATTGAATTGCTAGCATAGTAAAAACGCGTTCCTTTGCTGCACTTATTTCACCTTCAAGTAGCATCTTTTTCCTTCAAAACGTCCAATCTGGCGACCATCTTTTCTCCTTAACTGGCCGTAAACCGCACTCTCGACGTTTCATCTTTGCAGGCCTTTGTACACACCGGGGACGCTACACATGCGGCGGATTTGAATCACCGCTCCCGAATTCCCACCGTCCTCGCGTTACGTGATTTAAAAGCGTGCCCCGGCGTGAGAGTGATGCGCGGCCTGCGAACGCGTACACATCGGTCGGCCCGTGGCGTAAACTGTCGCGGCGTTGTAAACAGCGTGCGGCGAGCGGGGTTCTGATGCGAGGCGTTTCAAAGCGTTGTGTGACAGTTGGCTGAGTGGGTTTTTTTTCTCGCTCGTCTGTTTCCCCCTCGACTGCAGGTGTGCGGCGGTCAGCAGCGAGTCCATCTTTCTCAGCGCGCGGCGAGAGACGGCGCGCTCCAAACAATGGCCAAGTGTTTGGATAAAGAGGAAGCAGAGAGGGAGCCAATACGACACGCGGATGTAATAATAGTGTTCTGGTCGACAGCGCAAATATAGGGCTGAGTCTGACGCGTCGGGATCGCCAAGGGCAACAGGTGTGCCAAGACGCTGTGTACAGGCTCTTCTACTTATACTATATATATATCTATCTACATATATATCATGCCACTTTATAATGACTAGTCCTATTAAACTGGACTTAATTCATGAACTAATACTTTATTAAGTATGATTAAAGCATAGTATATATTAAATTATATCAACTCAAATATTAAACTAATTAAAGGAGTTTATGCTCATGTATTTATTAATTTATGTTTTAAGGCTATTAAAAGTAGTTGTAAAGTTACAATCACAACCTGGGATCTGGCAGCCCAAAGCAAAGGACTTTTTAATTGGATAATTGATCTGAAAATAAGATAAGATTTCCTTTGTTTGTCCCACAATGGGGAGATTCCAATGTTGCAACACAGATTAGGCACAGAAGTGTAATAATATAAAAACAGATAACACTCTTATAATAACCTCTTACACTCTTAATAAAAAATAACTTATTTAAAGCTGTTTTATGGACAGAAAATATTGCACCAGGATGATTGACATTATGTCACAGTATTGCACATGAGTATGACAGTATTGCACATATGCATTATGTATACTGTATTGCAATAGTACAAAGAATAATAAAGATAAAGAAACATAAATATTGGAGGTGTACTATGTCACTTTTCTGGTGGATGTCATGGAGATTGCATTGCTTCCGCAGTGTGGCATTAAACTGATCTATTTGGCTTTTTTATTGGAAAGAAAAAACACCTAAAAACTAAAAACAAAAGTAAAGTCAGACATTCTATTTATGTAATTTCCGTTTACACATTTTGAAGGCCAGTATAGAGTAATCTAGTCCTATATTTTTATAGAAGTGTAGAAAACATCAATAACTCCTATACATTAAACAAGGATCCTCATTTGTTTATTATCATTAGCATATTTTAAATGCTCTTAAATCAGATTGTGACCTTGACATGGATGATTTAAAGCAAAGGGAATGTCTTATCTTTAGCAGTGCATGGCCCCCACGTACAGCCTGGCCCGGGGCCCCACCAGAGCCAGGACCGGCCCTGTACGGTGCGTTCAGACTTGAATACGACGTCCCGGTGCTGCCAGCTGCTTTTCTATATGAACTAATGTAAACCAGCGCTATGACAATTTACACACATCAAAGTGCCTACGAGGAGGGGTTTACATTGTTTAGCGCGCACCCCGCCGTTAGCTTCGTTAGCTTAAAGGCGTACTACGTGTCTAATTCAAAGCACAAATCTGGCTGATGCGGCGGTTTCGCAACGTAAATGTTTTGAATCTGCATTTATTAAAGGAGGACAGGTTCTTCTGTGACGGGATCCCACTGAGAGCGACTCCAGATGTTAGCACTTTTAGAATGTTCAAGTTGTTGTTGTTGTTGTTTGATTGAGTTTGATTAGCATTAGCATTTTCTGAAACAACTGTAGAAGTATTCATTTCCTATAATATATGCTTGTGTGTAACTGAATACCTTCTACGCAACATGTACCGACAAAAATATAAAAGATGAGCTGTTCTTTCACGTCGGGAGTGATAGGCAAACCAGGAAGTATGTGGAATTTAAGTATTTACAAGGAATACACTTCAATTATATTAGAAAACTAGATTTTCTATCTCAAATCTGGAAAAATAAATAAAACGTCGTATTTGTCGTGTTTTAAGCGATATCCAGTAAATAATTGTTAAATGTGTAAGAGTTTTAGGCTTGTACCAAATATATATGTATTTTTTCAATTCAGTTTTCAAATACTGTAGAGAAGAGAGAATATATGCAAAACAAGAGTTAAAATGGTGTTTTAAGATATTTTTGTCTTAAAACAATAGCATTTTTGGTTGAATATTTTTTTTTTTTTTGTACATTACCTTTTTTATTTTCGTTTTATGCTTTATATTAAAACTGGTTTCAGATTTTTTTTTTAAAAATTGAAGCTCACAACCTTTATAACTATGAAATAATTCTGTGGCAAAGATAAATACAGAAGTAGCGACGCGTGGTCAATGTGGTGAAACTGTATTTATTAATTAGTTTAATATCATTAGTTTTAATAATGTGTTACTTCTAGATACTGCTAGACTTGCTTAATTTGGAAACTCACGTCTCACTACCACAAACAGAGCCACACTCTCGTTGGATCAAGAGCCCTGTCGTCCCTGTAGCCCCTGTCGTCCCTGACAACATGAACATGATAAGATAAGATAAGATAAGATAAGATATTCCTTTATTGTCCCACATGGGGAAATTTCATTGGTGCAACGCAGGAAGATACAGAGGTAGATACAGAAGAACAGATCACTTATAGGAAGTCTGAAAAACACTTTCAGTAGAAGATCTCCTATAAATAAATAAAAACTCCCATAGACAAGTAAATAAATAAATACATAAATACCATTGCATGTGATCACGACAGTAATTGCACATGAATATGTGTCACAACGGCACATGGTTTGCAGATTTCACAGTAATTTCACAGTAATTGCACATTAATCACGACAGTAATTGCACATATGACAGAATTGCACATGGTTAGGTCAGTATTGCGAGTGTTCAGGACTAACAGTGTTTGTTATAAAGTCTGACAGCAGCAGGAAGGAAAGACCTGCGAAACCTCTCCTTCACACAGCGAGGGTGGATCAGTCTCTCACTGAAGCTGCTCTCCAGAGCGGACAGAGTGTCCTGCAGGGGACAGAGTGTCCTGCAGGGGGTGGCACTCATGGTCCAGCATAGATGTGAATCTAGCCAGGACCCTCCTGTCCCCCACCTCCTGCACCGAGTCCAGAGCACAGCCCAGGACGGAGCTGGACTTCTTGATGACTCTGTCCAGCCTCTTCCTCTCCCTCTCTGTGATGCTGCTGCTCCAGCAGGCCACCGTACAGGAGCTGATGCCACCACAGAGTCGTAGAAGGTCTTCAGGAGTGGCCCTGTCACTAAGTTCTCTGCTTCCTGCTCTCACCGACCCGGGACAAAACCATACCAAGGATTCAATGTCACTTCACAGGCTGGACAGAAAATTAGAAAATCAAACAAGACAAAACAAGTCCTTGATCAATACTAGAGAAGCAGAAATTGTCTATAAATATTCATTATTTTAGCATCAGCCGAGTTAAATTTTAGCCATATTTTTTATCCGTCTGATTTTTTTATTTTTTATTTTAGACATTGTGAAGTATTTTACTGAGCTGATGTTAATAGTGAAATGTAATTAATTAATTGTAATTTATAACATGTACTTTTTCATAACTGTTGTTGTGCGTTGACCTGTAGATTGAAAGTAGCAGTGGCAAAATCTTGTGTAGATCATGGTTTATTTTGAAAATGAATCACTTTTTACAAATAAAGACTGAACAAAACTAAACTTAACCAACGTTCACTGGAATCAAACAGAAGTATAACTGTCCCAGAGCGTCCCCGGTCCTAAAACCCTCCTTCACGACAAGGAAAAACAACAAAAACATAGATTCCCTGGTTCTTAGTGTCACATTCACCAAAATAAGCCTGGAAGAAGCTGCATCGTTTGTAGCAAAAAGTCTGCTTTAAATCACGCTGCGTCTAGATTTATTCTTGATACCCTTCGCTATTTATTTATGTTTCGTTGGAACTTTAAAGTGAATTGCTTCATAATTCCAGCCTCCACTTAAACATATCACTACTTACTTAACCTTTCCGTCGTCGAGCATAAACCCACCACAACACGGAGCGTTTCGGACCGAGCGCTGCGTAGAATTTAACACTATTCAAACATTTGGAGTTATTTACGTCGACCTGAGGCACAAAAAAAGAAAATGCTCTTATATTTACAACGCGCCCCACAAACCGAGTAAATACCGGCTTGTGAAAAACCGCAGAAACTGAACGCCGCTCGTGCCGATTTGCGCGGGCGAAAAAAAGGCGATCGTGGGGCTCCTGGAATTGTTCCACCGTCGCGTTGCTCGGCCTAAACTTTTAATTACGTTACGGCTCCTATCTACATTCTAAGCTGATAATTTAGGGACCTATTATAAATGTTTGGCGCTGACCACGTATCTGCTCGCTCATCAGTCATTGCTTAGCGTTGACTCCATTTAGCGGAAACGGCGTCGCAGCGATAAATGTAAGATGCGGGGATTTAGCGGAGGCTTTGGTGAGTTAAAAGCTCGCGTCCCTCGCACCTTTTGGGCCCGACTCGGGTGAAGAAAAGAAGCGAAACAGCGAAGGTGACTCGTTTTAATGTGAAGATGGTGTTTGAAGATATCGCAGGCTAAAAAAAGGGACGTCGGTCGGAGCAAATGTCGAGAAGTCTGTGAGAAAAAGGTCGGCGTGGATTTGATTGAAAAAAAGAGTGTAATGGAATGTACACGTCCAAACATCCAGGAGCGTACACTTACACATGCGTTCGCACATCCGGGAACTTGTACAGTAGCAACAGTAGAGTTCTACATATGGACGATATCCAAAATGCCAAAACCCTGCGTTCTGTAAGGTCATTGTTCTGTAAGGACATCGCTCTGTTGTCGGACCAAGGAATGAGAGCTTTGTCGTGTACTTTAGTTTGCCGTTATCGTCTAAAGAATCAAAGTATTCGTAGCTCGTTATGCCGTAGAAAAGGATTCAGTCGGTTTCCCTCGTTCTCCGTTCAAACCAACAGCATTCCAGCTGGACCGGAAGTGCCATTACAACGGAAGCGGCGATCACGTGGAAAAAAGAGGGGGAAATGGGCGGTCATTTCTTTCCTGAACCCTTAATTAAAGGTGCATTGTCTCCATGAAGATGTTATTGCTTTGCCTGGGCTGTTCCACGGAATGACATTACACTTTTATCTAGATCTTGCTTTTTCTCGCTTCTCCATAGATCTGACCAGTGCATCGTCTCACCATCACAAATATCGTGCTAACCAAACTCAAGACAGCATAAACAAACCACCGTAACTAGGTCTGTGGACATCTGGATGTGAACGTCAGCAGAGGTCGGGGTGTGTGTGGATGAACGCTCTGGGCACGTGAAAGTATTGGTGTGATGCATTGTGGGAAACCAAAAGAAAGAGAACGCGGTGCACAGAGGCTGCCTCTGCCTTGCATGTGTGAGGTCGTGCCGGGCTCCAAACAATCAAACACACGGCAACAACACGCGGTCGTAACAGCGGCCCCTTTTTAAAGCCGTACTGTGGAGCAAAGCCATAACAGCTGCATGGTCCATTAGAAAGGTTTCATAGAGAGCTGGTTTCCAACTCTTTCACCCAGCGACCTCTAGTTCTCCCTACATCCTTCTTCCACCACAAACATAGACAGTCTTTTACGTGGAGTGTTCTACATCCAGACATGCTCGGAAGTGCGTCCTTCACACGTTATTCGTTCTCCGTCGTGCAAATCAACACGATCGACGCTCCGGTAGTTTTCACTTTCATTTTAACCTAGTGCGTACAAAACGAAGGTTCAAAGATGAAGGTTGAAGAAGCGGTCGGGAACACATGCGTCCAGTGGTTTTGGGGAGAATCGACCCGCCTGATCAACGTTCCCGGGTTTACGTGCACTTATGACAATCGATTTGAAGCGGACAAGGACACTTTTCCTGGTTTTCTTGGCCTGCATTTTAAACGTGCTGAGTGACACACCAGAGGAACTGAAGAAGCCACTTGGATGAGCTACGAAACGTTCTCACTCCTTAAACCTTCGTCCAGTCGACAAAATTCAACCTTGGACAACCGAAAGTCCACGAAACACACAGACGTCAACGGAATGGCCGTTTAAAGCGCAGTTATCCAAACTTTACTTCAACTGTGGCTGCATTATCAAACACGGACGAATCGTAGGGCCGATCAATGTCCATAGTCCAATATGTACGGTCAAATAATCAAATCTAGCGTATTAAACAGTTTTAACCGAACAACCACCTCTTTATTTAGACCTGGAACCTTTAAGTCAAGTCTGTTTTCCACCAAAGTGCATGATATGAACAAACTCACAGTAAAATGAACTTTTCACGTTAATCTCGCGGACAAATATTTGGTTCCCGGTGCCATAGTTAGCACGTCCTTGTTTTTAAAGTGACGATAACTAGTCCGATCAGCCGTCCCGCTTGCCCTCTCGCAGACCTAATCGGACGCTCCCATAACATTATCTTAAGCGTTATAATGAGCTGATGAGTCGAACCATGTGCGCTCATAAAGCCGGGACGCTGTGACTGATTGGGTGTCACCGCGGTGGGTGGGGCGGAGGAGGCAGCGCGCCGGCTCATGTAACTTCCTGGTTATGAATAGCCCCGGTGGAAAGGTCAACGCCATGACAACTTTGTGATGGATGTCAGCGATGTCCAATTAAATTCCTCGGGAAAAAAAAAGAAAAAGAAAGAAGAAGAAAAGCCCGGCAGGCTCTTGTGTGTGCTTATTAAATATAAAACAGCTAAATCAAAAGTGAGTGCTTAATGCCGACCGGGACGATTCTTCTATTCCTCATTTATCCTCGCGTCTGATGAGGGAGGGGTCAATAAGGCGAAGAGCGCTCGTTATGAATGTTGGAGCGAGGCGCAAAGGTCACGAGAGGCGGGCAGCCGTAAACACACAACTTTTTGCTTAGTTTGGGCGAAATAAAGAAATGTAGAATAGAATAGAATACGAAGCGATCGTTGAGAAGTTGAGATCAAACGTTCATTGAAAGGTTCACGATGACGCTTCTGGTGGGGAACGTCTCGCTTAATCCGGAATGTTCCAAAGTATGGCTAAGTTTGAGTACCGTATTTTCCGGAGTATAAGTCAGCCAAAAAATGCATAATAGAGAAGAAAAAAACATATAAGTCGCACTGGAGTATAAGTCCAGGACCAAGAACAGACATTTCATCTTGAAATGCAGTTTAAAATAATAACAGATGAGAGAACATGGTGAATAGGTGTACGTATGCTAACGCTAACACCTTCAGCTACATGATGTATGTTAACGCTAACACCTTCAGCTACATGACGTATGCTAACGCTAACACCTTCAGCTACATGAGGCACAGACAGAACTGTGGTAAGTGTCTGGTATGTTAACGTAACATATGAACAGTGATTCAGATAACTATAGCATAAAGAACATGCTAACAAGTTTACCAAAGCATCAGTTTTACCCCAAATCACTAAATCCATTGAATTCTTCTTCCTCTGTGTCACTTCTAAACAACTCCACAAACTCCGGAGGTAGAGGAAGTGCAGATTCTTCTTCTGCATCGCTTAGAGCCTAGAGCGCCATCTTGGGAAATGCGGTTGCCAGTGTGAAAATAATGAATAATATCACATATAAGTCGCACCCCGGCCAAACTATGTAAAAATGTGCGATGTTAATAAAAAATCTGGAGGAAACATGCGTCCATAATAGGCTTATGTTCATGTGGTATAGATTTTGTATAGATGCAAGGTGTGTTTTTTTTTTATTACACATAAAATAAAAACGTTTCACAATGAAGATTGACATTCTTTTTGTTTTTTTGTTCTGATAATTTTCACAATAAAACACATAAATGGCTTAAAAGGAGCAGTTAATCTTACTCTTGAGTCATATCATATTTGAAGTAACTGCTCCCTCACTCGAGGACACTTTTTGCACCCCGCCCTTAACGAATACACCTTTTCCACCTTCTTATCCCAGGCCTGTCTCGTACATCGCAGGTGAACATCGTGCACTTCCTTCCCTTCCCTCCATTGTCCGCGGCGGGCACAGGTTGTAACCGATCTCACATGACATCCAGACTTTAAAAAAGAATGTGGTTTCCAGCCCTGTCCTCGTACAAAAAACAGACGTAAACACTACAAAACAATCCCAAGAACAATGGCTGCGAGCTTTTGAGAAATACAAATATTTATTCCTGGGTCTCCTGCTTCTTTCGACTGATTTTCTTCTTCTTTTTTCCCCCCACTTTGTGCCGACTCCTCATTTTCCACACACGAGCTGCTTTGAGGAAACTGGGACAGACAGTGGAGCCATGAATAAGAGGAAGCAGCTTTTTATTTGTGTATTATTTGGGCCCTTTGAAACGCTCTCCTCGGCCCCGGATCCCGTTTCCTTCCTCGGCCCCGCAGACTCTCTCTCCTCCTCTTACTTTTTGAGCCTACCTTTCGTTGAACTTATGCCTCCCTTTCCTTTTTTTCCCCCACGTCTTGTGTATCCACTCTGAAATTATAGATGGGGATAATAATAATAATGTCATTTTGTACCGGAATCTTAGTCATTACCTGCAGTAAAGTGCTTCTAATTGATACCACCAGAGAGATAACGATTACAATGCCCTCCAGGAACATATTATTGGAATATTAACCTTTGTATATACTTTTATGCAGAAGACTCGGGCACATTAAGGGATCTCTAAATCTTACTTGTGCCGCGTAATGCCATTACAAAAGAATGGATACTCGAAGGTGTGCCCTTTCCCTGATTAAGTGTGTCCAGGGGTTTGCGGCCATCTCCAGGAAATGGATGACGGCGAAGTGCAATTTCCGTCATCGCGCGGTTCTTTTGCCGGCTAAAGCGCTCCTTCTCCCACATTCGTCTCTCCGGATTAGCATCTCCGCTCCCGACGTTAACCTTTATCTAATTTTTACGAGTGTCCGCATTAAGATATGTGTGTTTTTATATTTGTTCGTGGGGGATATTAAGCAGAAATAACAGTAAGTCAACGCGCGGGAGGGAACGGATTTTTAGCGAGTCAAATCTGGCAGGGCTTTGCTAGCTCGTCGCTAAATCGCTGACGTTTTGAAGAGTGGCAGAGGTGGTGCAACGGGTTGAGACGAAGCGGGCACCGTCCTCGAGCGAATGTTCTTTACGTTCGTTGTCTTCTCCAGAGCAAGGAGAGACATGCAGCAAAAAACCTGCCGACGTAGCACTGCTCGGAATGTATTTCAATCTGGAAAGGCTCGACAGGAGAATGGATATGTTGACGTGAATGCAGTGGTGGAAAATATACAGTATATACAGTTTTTTGCGCACTGTCAATGAATGGTCTAGTGTCGATCATTTTTCATATAGGCGCACTGGATTATAAATTTCAAGTTTTTGGAAAAATTAAAGGCTTTAAAGTGAGCTTTATAGTGCGGAAAATACGGTAAGTACAAAAGTAAAAGAGTACTGTACTTTACTTCAGTCACTTTTACATCGGACACTTTTTACTTCTACATCACACTACATCTGAGAGTGCTTATCTGTATGTTCTACTCCACTATTTCTTAACAGAGCCGAAAAGTAAAAAGTACTTTCTGTATGTGTTTTTATTTTTATGCAGATTCATGGTGATATTGTTACGAAAGGTTTTGAGTTCAAACCCCACATTTCTGTATCAAGATCACCCTTTATTAATCCGTGTGAAATACTTTTATAAGTAACATTTTAAACATGCGCTTCAATACTTCAATACTCTATGTGCACTTTTTGAGTATTTTCTTTGCTGCTGTATCTGTACTTACTGTAAGTCGAGTACTTCTTCTGTTGCGTCAGGAAGATAATGACATTGCTTTGGCGCTTAGACCTCGGCGGGGGCTGATGAGAGGTGAAAGGACTCCGGGGGGCTATAGACCTGTTACACATGTCGGAGGTGGGCACTCGGGGCTGTTGTGCTGCACAGTGGTTTGAGCGAGGATACTGAGCGGGCAGTGTCGCTGGAGCATCTTAGGGCTTTTTAAATACTTCTAACTTGTAATAACTTTATTGTGACGGGCAGGTGTTTAATGTGAAGTACAGGGGAATGAAGGGTGCGACATTTAAACATTTTGGGAGCTTGTAATTGATCTAATTTTTGATCATTCAACAGTACAGTATTTTCCGGACTATGTAAGTCGCACCAGCCAAAAAATGCATAATAGAGACGAAAAAAACATATATAAGTTGCACTGGAGTAAGAAATGTGGTTGCAAGTGTGAAAATAATAAAAATATCACATAAGTCGCTCCAGAGTATAAGTATATAAGTATAAATATAAGTATAAGTCGCACCCCGGCCAAAACTATGAAAAAAGGTGCAACTTATAGTCCGGAAAATACGGTAAATGGAACAAAAATTGGACTAGTATATTCCTCAGAGTGACATCATTATGTGTTGTACAAATATTGTGCAAAGGAACATTACGCTTTGTGTATTCATGATTACACGTGAAATCCTTCATTCACTTTCCTTCGTTTAATAGAGCTCCGTTCAGGCTGCAACAAGTGAATCGATTATTCACAAGTAATCGATTATTTGAATAACTCATTTAGTAATCGAATAATTGTGAACTGGTCTGTGCATGCTGTAGATGTTACGAGCTGAGAAAAGACGTTTTATGACCCAAACTTGAGCTGCAACTGTACGAAAATGTCGCGGGAAATGAATAAATGTCGTGTATTTGATGAAAACACTCTCTTGTCGATAAAAGTGCTCCACCAGGATCCTCAAACAGCTTCAATTCAGCTTCGATTTAGTAAAATAAAACAAAATCCTTTCCATTCCAAACAGCTAATCGAGTAATCGACAGAATAATCGCCAGACCAGTCGATCAGCTAAAATCATCATCAGCCGCGGCCTCCATCTGCATCTGTCCAGTATGTGACCGGTTTTATGAATACGCTAAAGTCCATTTGACAAAAAAGCACTTCACGTGTGTATATTTGTGGAAGTATGTGTTGATTTATTCTGGATTAAGTGAGAAACCTCGCCGTCCTCGCATGCGACTCGCCTCCAGATGCTGATTATCCATCGTCTGTCCTCGCCGCGGTGCGCTGGCGTCTGTTTGTGTGCATCGCTAATGTTTGACCAGCACACGGCACAGCTGCTGCTCCACACTCTGCCGGGCCCCGGATCCGCCGGCCCCCAAACCGTGACCGCTATTTTAGGACACAAAGCGCTCGCCGTGATTGGTCGACGGTAGCGGTATCCATCATCACTCCGGCCGTTTCCCACTGTCCCGCTGTACGTAGTGTAAACGGGATTTAACAGACGGCAAGACATATACTCCAGTACTGTTACTTTATAACTCAATTATAAATACGAAATCCAAGAAATGTGAAGTAAGAATACTAAAGTATTTGGGGAAACAACTTTATTAATCATTTTAGAGGTTTATCGCTTCCCACACATTATTTTATATAATTAAGTTTAGGTCAGAGTTAGGTTTAGCAACGGCTAATTTATTTATTCATGTATTTATATTTATTTATTATGTATTCATTATTTATTTATTATATATATATTATTTATTTATTATTTATTTATTATTTATCTATTATTTATTTATTTCAATTGTGTTATTTA
Source organism: Eucyclogobius newberryi (assembly GCF_026437365.1). Lineage (NCBI taxonomy): Eukaryota > Metazoa > Chordata > Actinopteri > Gobiiformes > Gobiidae > Eucyclogobius > Eucyclogobius newberryi. The sequence goes on from NW_027316167.1 coordinate 7,884,905, forward strand.
CGTTAACATAAATAATCATTACATTTCATTAATTTGAGTTAAAGTGCCGATGACAGGTTTTTACAATGTTCTCATTTTGATTTTATTTGGTGTATTTATACCTGTTGTTCATACATATTATAGTGTTACACCAATCGAGCAGGTATTAAAAGTAAAACTTTGGAAAATGTGTAGAAAAAAACAGGAAGTGACATCACACTGGGGATATTCATTCCAGTCAAACACAAATAAACAACTTTTTTGAATCTCTAAACATGAATTAAACAAAATAAAGTCGCTCTAGTATATTTTTATTCATCAAATAAAATTAGATGAGTTTTTGGCCAATGTTTGCTGGTTAATTTCCTAGTGTGATGTCATCAATGGCAAAACAGGAAGTGAAATTCTAAACCAAAATAAGGCACAATAACAGATACGCTTTATAGTAAGAGCAGCTCTTAAGGTCAAATTGAGACTGCTGTACACTGTCTACATATAATCTAATTACATTTT
>NW_027316167.1:7890396-7932896 GCF_026437365.1 Eucyclogobius newberryi
CTTTGAAGCAGTTCTGCATATTTAGTCTCGTCTCGCCAGATTTCAAAATGCATGAATTCACTTTGTGACATCATGAGGTGATAATCCAGGAAGTGATCCTCCACATTTGTAAAGAAGACTCCCTAAAAGTTCAGCATTTCGCTCCAAGGGCTGAGCTTGGTGTTCAAATTGTTTCACTTTCTTTTAGGAAATGTTTCTTTTTGACAATATATTATTCCACGATGGGTTATAATAATTAGCTTTAGGAACAATTCATGTGATTAAAATATGGAGTTCTAGCCCCGCAACGCAACAAAATGCTGAATATTTTTAGCGAGTTCACCAGACTCACTCAAACATTTGCAATTTGTTTTTTAATACATCCCATCTCCTACACGTAATATTAATAACAGTAATTTAGGGGATTTAAAAGGGCTGGAATAATATTTGTATTGCACTGAAATAAGATTTGTCTTTTGAAAACACTGAGTACATTTTAACCCTTTCAAATGGCGCTCGGCAAACTCTTCATTTACGATCAACGTTTCATCTTCCGTGCTCATATCCGTGCAGTTCAGGACTAGATCTTTGCCATTTCTTTGCCCTCGCTCCCCTTTTATGCCCCTTTATGCCCCTTTTATCCCCTCACGGGCGCTTGAACCGATCTCTTGCAGCCGTCGGCGACCGCACTGCATCGCCGGGACAAAACCCACATCAACACGAAGTGAATTCTGAAACACAGAACGCCCACGCGCAATCCACTCACAACGGGAACTGTTTTTCCTAAAGGGGCGAAAACGTAAATTAATTCAATATCTTATAGCGCTATATCACAGATTATTATAATAAAAAAGACCCTTTGCAACAATAAAGGTCATTTAACGCCGTAAAGAGAACAAAACGGAACAAAAAAGTGTGAAATCAAATAAACCCTTCAATAACACAATCCCCAATCATGATTTTGCAGAAGTGGGTGGAGTAAACAACATTGTATTTACTTTGCGCACGTATTTAAGCACAAAACCACTGCAAAAAAAACGCTTATTTCGGTGTCACCGTCTTTCCCCCGCACTTAACAAGTCCTCCGCAAAGGTCCAGAGAGGAAGCGGCGTGAGAAGCGGTCGAGTGCAGAGCGAGCGAGCGAGCGCCGGTCGGTCTTAAAGGGGAAAGCGCGGCAGAGGAGTAATCACGTGTGTCCGTCCGAGGTCACCACTGGTCTGCAGGTTCTAATTATGTGCTAATAGCCACTGAGGAGGTCATTTGGAGCCATTAGCCAGCGCCTGTAGGTAGTTAACGGCCCACAGCATAACCCGGCCTCCTTAATGTTCCCTGCGAGGCCGTTAGCGCTCTGTCACCAGCCAGCTAGCTGCCTCGTTACCACCATTAGAAACCAATTGATAGGTATTAGTAAAATATGATGGCACACTATTCGGGAAATATGGACTCTGTTAGAAAGGTGAGGGACAGGAGGCGAGAGAGAAAGACTTGAGACCGAGACGTATGTTTGCAGAAGCCACGCCGAGTTACAACGCCGCGGAATGTTCAGAAGACCTTCGGATGAGTGATTATTTCTGTCCCTTATAGTTAAATGTCAGTGATATTCGTGGCGTTTCGTGTCGCTGTTGCAGTCGTGGATTGAAAGGAAAATAGTGCAGCTCGTTGAGTGAGAAAACGCTCTTGCATAGTCATGTTTTTTCAACATTTTGTGCACTTTTTCCACGTTCAAAAGATGTTAAATTGTGATTAAGCGAGAGGAAACATGTGCGGAGTAGTTCAAATGTGCCGTTAGTAAAGGTCAGACGCACTTTTGTCCAAAGGAAAGCGCCGCGGACCTTTTAACGGCCGCACGTTTCGCCGGTCGAGGTGTTTTATAGATTGCGAGGCGTTTCCCGTCTCTTAATGTCACTTTGCGATAGTCCTTGATGAGCATCTGTCCCTTTTTTAACCTTTATTACATTTTTGACATCTCTGTTTTTACAAGCGGACCCTGTGATTTGTCCCAATTTGTCTTTGTTCTGAAACCCGTGAACGGAGAACTCAGTGGGTCATCTGAGTGGGCCGTCGATGAGGAGCAGCGGCTGTAGTCCGAGCTCCTCCTTCGTGATAAGCGCTCGCCCCCATTGCCACTTCATCTCGGATCACGTGCATTTACTCGTGACGTCACTTACAACGCATTTTCGTTATCGCGCCATCAATTTATTGATCAATTTAATCGTCGACTAGTCATTTTATTAGGATTATAAAGAGTTAAATAAAGCAGCAGAAAAGAGAAAGACATGAATGAGTCTGTTTGCTTTTTGGGAGGACAGTATTAGTAATTAATCAGACTTTTAACTTAATGAAGATGGGGTTTATGTATTTCTCTGTAGAAATACTGTATTTTCCTGAGTATAAGTCGCACCAGCCCAAAAAATGCATAATAGAGAAGAAAAATACATATATAAGTCGCACTGGAGTATGAAATGCAGTTGCAAGTGTGAAAATAACAAATAATATTACACATAAGTCGCTACGGAGTATAAGTACAAATATATGTAGAGGTTGCACTTGGGCCAAAACTATTAAAAAAAAGGTGCGACTTATAGTCCAGAAAATACGGATAGTGGCCTTTTCTATCTGTTTTTAACCCAAAACTTGATTAATTAAAACATTGAATTAACTTTGAATTCAAACCGTAATCGTGTGTTTCCTGAGTTTCGGCCAATCAGAGCGGGCGATGTGCGTTTCAAAGAGGAGAACGGTTAAACATCACACTCAATCACGACATTGGCTCAAAACGTACTCAAAGAAAAGTACTATTACCCGCAAAGAAACCCCGGCTCACCTTGTGTTACCGCGGAAGCGACTGGAAGCGTCTGGAAAAGCTTTACGTAAGACGGACGCATCAATATTAAACTCAAGCCGTTTGGAGCTTTTACACCAAACAACCCGCTCACACGTTCACACATAAATCTCCACTACACAACCAACTGCGCCGCACAAAACACAAATCAAATCAGCATCAAAACGAGGCTATTGTCGTCCCACTGTCCCTCATCATCGGAGTCAGCTGCTTCCACTTACACAGACTTCATCCCACAACCCTTTACTTCATATGATCTGAATTAAAATCACACAGTTATCAGTCAAAAGCACCACACACAGATATACACACTTACACACACACATAATTATACACATTTATACACACACACACACACACACACACACATAATTATACACACACACACACACACATATATACACTTATACACATATACACACACACACACATATATACACTTATTCACCCACTTATACACACACACACACACACACACACACATATATACACTTATACACACACACATATACACACACACACACACATATATACACTTATTCACCCACACACACACACACTTATATACACACACACACACACACACACACATATACACTTGTACACACACACATATACACACACACACACACATATATACACTTATTCACCCACACACACACACACTTATATACACACACACACACACACACATATATACACTTGTACACACACACATATACACACACACACATATATACACTTATACACACACACATATACACACACACACACACATATATACACTTATTCACCCACACACACACACACTTATATACACACACACACACACACACACACACACATATATACACTTATACACACACACATATATACACTTATTCACCCACTTATACACACACACACACACACACATATATACACTTGTACACACACACACATATATACACTTATACACCCACACACACACACACTTATATACACACACACACACACACACACACACACACACATATATACACTTATACACATATACACACACACACACACACATATATACACTTATACACACACACACACACATATACACACACACACATATATACACTTATACACACACACATATACACACACACACACACACACACATATACACACACTGCACTTACAGAATCACACTTTTCCCTCTCTTCGTGTGTGATCAAAGCTCCGGTCAGCGACTCTAAATATTTGCCCGTGAATTTGCAGGAGCGTTTTTATTAACGACGTGCGCTGACAAACGAGCGCCTCATTGACCCCGAGAGATCGATGTCGCCGGGCGAAGGACGAGGGAAAAGGCTCCTGGATCTTATTCAAGCCCCTGTCGCAATGGAGACAAAGTCTGAAGTCCAATGTATGTTTTTGGTTGCTGGTTTACAGTCTCGGGCAGGGCAGGAGAATGGCAGGAGAATGGCAGGAGAATGGCAGGAGAATGGCAGGAGAATGTTTCATTAAAGCAGGACAGTCTGAAAACATTTGCTCATCAAAGGCTGCCGACAAATTAGACTGAGAAACTCAATTTGAAGTAAAGAAAAGGGAGAAGCCAGAGTGTGTGTGTGTGTGTGTGTGTCTGTGTGTGTGTCTGTGTGTCTGTGTGTGTGTCTGTGTGTCTGTGTGTGTGTCTGTGTGTGTGTCTGTGTGTCTGTGTGTGTGTCTGTGTGTCTGTGTGTGTGTCTGTGTGTCTGTGTGTGTGTCTGTGTGTGTGTGTGTCTGTGTGTGTCTGTGTGTGTGTGTCTGTGTCTGTCTGTGTGTGTGTGTGTGTGTGTGAGTGTAGAATATAAACACGATCTCTGCTGTTGGAGCGATGCATGTTTAGATACTGAGGAACAAAACGTTGACTTTAAATACATTTATTGGTCTTTTCCACGTCAGATCTGTGAAAAGAAAGACGTGTTTTTCAAGGTATTTTTTTTTGTGCAATAAAATAAAAGAAAAAATCAGTGACTGCTTCACCAGAAAAGTGGCACAGTGCATCTTTAATTTAAATGATTTTTTTAAGAAGTTGGTTGATTTATTGACTTTTTGGCTGCATTATTTTTTATTTATTTTTGGGGTATTAGAAAAAAAAAAAAAAAGATTTATTTTCCTGTAACCTGAAAATATTCATGAAAAAAAATTCTAAATAAACTTTACTGACATCAACTATAAAAAGACATAATGCAGTTATTTATATTCAAAGGCATATTTTAAGTACTTTGTTTACTCATGTTTAGATACTGAGAAACAAAACTTTGACTTTAAATACATTTATCGTGTCTTTTCCACGTCAGATCTGTGGAAAGAAAGACGTGTTTTTCAAGGTATTTTAATAAAAAAAAACACTGGCATTGAAATGAGTGAGATGTTTCATGTCAAACTGAAAAAAGTGACGCAGTGCACCTTTAATTTTAATTATTTTTATTTTTAAGTTGGTGGATTTATCATTTTTTTGGCTGCATTATATTTTTATCATTAATATTATATTATTATTATTATATTTTTTAACTTTTATGATTTATATTAATTCAACCTAAAAATGATTATGAAAAAAATAAAACAGTAAAAAATAAACTTTACTGACATCAACTACAAGAAGACATAATGCAGTTATTTATATTCAAAGGCATATTTTAAGTATTTTGGAGGGTTTGCACTGTTATGAAACACCCTTTTATTGTCAACTTGGTGTACAATGTCAAAATATAAAATATAGATATAAACATTTGGCAATAGGAGTGTGTATTTTGATTGGTTATCAGTGTTTAATAAAACGTAGGGGAAAGTACTATTCTTGAGTATTGTTCCATCAAAATGAAGACAGACAGATGTTTAAATTAGGCTTTTAAATGACAAGTAAATGTGTGAATATAAAAAAGTACTATTAGATTATTAGACGACAGAAAAATGCCAAACATACTCAAACAATATGACTTTGAAAACATACTTTACTACACGGCCTCCTCCCCGTCACGTTACTCTCCTGCTAATAGTGGAAATGAGGCGCATGCGGCCCCTGGGCCCCTGGGGGACGGGGTCGGGGCACGTGTGACTGTGGGCGCGCCGGTCCGACACACACAGACAGAGCCAGCGTCAGGGCCAGAGCTGGAGCCGGGGCCAGAGCCGGATCCGGGGCCAGAGCCAGAGCCGGGGCCGGGGCCAGAGCCGGGGCCGGGGCTGGTGGAATAACATCTTCATCTCGACAGTGGTGCCTCTGATTTTTTTGGAGCTCTGTCTTGGACGGCGGCCAGGCGAGCGCCGGGGCGAGGAGAGGGGCCATCCTCCCAGAACGTGGCGGTAATAAGGGCCCAGATATGACCCTCCCGTGGCCCGGACGGACAGCCAAACCCGTGCCACCTCTGCAGCCGCCGCTTTTCCCCCTCGGCTCGACCCGAAGCTCGGTGGGTAGATAGATTTTGGCCGGGGTGCGACTCATACTCCAGAGCGACTTATATGTGATATTATTCGTTATTTTCACACAGATGCTCTAGGCTCTAAGCGACGCAGAAGAAGAACCTGCACTTCCTCTTCCTCTGGAGTTTGTGGAGTTGTTTAGAAGTGACACAGAGGAAGAAGAATTCAGTGGATTTAGTGATTTGGGGTAAAACTGATGCTTTGGTAAACTTGTTAGCATGTTCTTTATGCTATAGTTATCTGAATAACTGTTCATATGTTACGTTAACATACCAGACACTTACCACAGTTCTGTCTGTGCCTCATGTAGCTGAAGGTGTTAGCGTTAGCATACGTACACCTATTCACCATGTTCTCTCATCTGTTATTATTTTAAATTGCATTGCGACTTATACTCCAGTGCGACTTATATATGTTTTTTTCTTCTCTATTATGCATTTTTTGGCTTATACACCAGAAAATACGGTAATATCACAATACAGTACATGTCATATTGTAGCTCTCCAGTTCGGTAAGTGTGTTTTGTCATAAACATAATCGTAGAAGAGTCATTTTATAGCACCGATGAGCAGAAAAACAAATACATTTTTACTTTATATTTCGTCACAAGCAGCACACTTATTCTGTATTGAACGTACGGTTTGATGGCTTGAGTGTTGTCGAGTGTAAAGATGGTCCAAAGATACATTTCCACAGTGGATTTTGGACAGGAAGACGTCCCAAAGCAGCTCCTGTTGCACGAGCCGCACTGATAGAATCCTCGGACCCCCCAAAACGGCCATGCAACAAACCCCCCACTGCAAAAAAAAAAGGAAATTGACATCTGTAATCATTTCCGTCAGCAAAACATTCAAAATCAAACTTAATTGCATTTCTTTGTGTAGTTTATTGTGTTATGGAGCTTGGGATTGAACACCAAATAGCAGCTGTTGGCAGTGTTTTTTTGGCAGCGGCGCAAAACATCCATAACATTACATTAAAGTGAAGAAAAGTGTGGTGGAAGAACCAGATCAGCTGCAGGGTCACTACTGGTACATGCGTTTATCACAGAATACTTGTGAATAAATGCTCAAAAGTTTAGTATTTCACCTCCTGAATCCTTCATAGGTCGAACTTTAGGCGGACTAAAAGAAGACACAATCCCAGGCTGTATTTGACCTTATTTTTACCGTCTATATTTATCAAAAACTCCATCATAAATGTAAAATGATGCAGTATCTTCTAAGTAAGCGCGTGACCTCCTGCTCAGGACCAGCACCCATCGTCCTGAGAAGAAGATCACGCACATCTTGAGTCTGTAACTTAAGGAAACTAGGGAAAGTAACGCTCCCGGTTTACATAAAACTGTGACGCGATTAAACGTGACAGAACGTGACTTTTAAGTGACGTTTCCAGTGTCAGAAGTGATAGAGGGAATTGGAGGGAAGAGATTTCAGCGCATTCGGTGAAGACGAAGCCATACCGTATTTTCCGGACCTTTTTTCATAGTTTGGGCCAGGGCGCGACTTATACTTATATTTATTCTAATATACTTATACTCAGCGACTTATATGTGATATTATTTGTTATTTTCCCACTTGTAACTGCATTTCATACTCCAGTGCGACTTATATATGTTTTTTTCTTCTCTATTATGTATTTTTTGGCTGGTGCGACTTATACTCCGGAAAATACGGTAATTATATGAGAAATATGGATAGATAATGCACATCTTGAGTTTACACGTTGCTGAAACACAATTGTAGTTATTTTTTTTTATTTTTTTCCCCTACATTCTTCTGTTTAAAGTACATTTTATAAAGAGCGTATATTAATGTATTAATTGTATAGCGATTTTAACTGAACTTTTTTCCTGCTTTGAATTACTTTATGTGCTTTAAATTGTTTTAAATTTTTCACATGCAATTCTCTCCCGATGCCTATGCGCTTTACAAATAAACACGCTTCGGTTTAATTATCTCACTACCGGCCACTGAAATACTACAAATATAAACACTTTTACACATTTTTAAGATCACTCGAGTATCCCGCAATAAATACACGAGCAGGAAAAGTTCTCCTAAACCCTTTCCACACAAAGCATCCTCTTATAACATACACATTACACGTCTTTCGCCTGCACATACGTTCACCAGCGCCTACCGGCCACTCGGCTCCGACTTATTGTTGTAAATTTGCATGCTTAGGTCCATATGGCCACTTCCTTTTGACCTGCTTTCCCATCCCCGCCGCTTTGTGGAGCCTGTCAGCCGATAAAGAATCACTTGACTCGCTATAAGAAGTTCAAAAGGAGCCGAGGACGCGCGGGTGATCCATGAAGAATCGGCCAAAGGGACACCCCTACTGCTACGCTGCTATCGCTCCCATAGAGATAGCCATATTATTGATGGGGAATGGTTATGCTAATTTCTCTTTCTTTTTCTTTCTTTTTTTTTTTACATTTGGAAAAGTCTCAAAAAAAAATATAAAGACGAGGAAGAAGGGGAAGAAAAATCATAGGCATCAGAGCGAATTGCGTATAACAATTTAAAGCGAAAGCATGAGAATTAGATTTCCATAGTGCATAATGAATGCGGGGTATCTTCTAAAGAGAGAGGGGAAGAAAGACAGTTATTTAGGCGATGTATTAATGTGGCACCAGAGCACGTCGGCGAACAAGAGGGCGCGTTCGAGGCGTCTGCCAATTGATGTTCAGGGGATAAAACAGTGATAGTGATTGAAGTTCACAAACATGTCGAGCTTTATTGGTGCACTTTTTGGCCCAGTCTTTATCTCGAAACAACAGTTCAGCTATTTTTAAGAACAACAACTTTCCATTTTTTTTTGGTTCTGGATGTGTTCGTATTGTTAATCCAAAATGTGCTCGAGTGAGAATAGTTTGATGAAGCATAACAAGTTGTGAATTGTGGTGTTTCCGTTATAGGCACAAAACGAAGCTGCTGTCGATCGTAAGTTGAGGTGTGTGAGAAAGACAAACAAAAGAGGTTTTCATAATGTGGAATGAAGGCACTTTATGTTGAACTCACTTCTGATCTGTTGAGTGAAGATTAGACTGTGGAGCTGTGCGTTCTGCAGCCTGAACCAGAGCCTAACCTCTCGTCCAGAACGATGTGCACCATGTTTAAGCACAAGCCGGAGGTCAAGGAGCAACTTGGCTGTCACGTCGTCTGACTTTTGGCTGCGTGTCATGGAGAGAGTGGCAGAGCTGTCGACCAATCACTACCTGGTGGTGAGTTGGATCCGCTGGAGGAGGAGGAAGCCCGACAGACTAAGCAGACCCAAGCGCATTGTGAGGGTCTTTTGGAGACGTCTTGCGTCCTTCTCCCAGATCCCGGGGGAGGCTGGGGACGTTGAGTACGAGTGGACCATGTGAGCCGTGGTCTTAGTGGACCATGTGAGCCGTGGTCTTAAGGTCTCAGGTGCCGTTGGATGGGAGGAGTTCAGGAGGCCATGGAGGACAAATATTGGTCGGCCTCATAGAAATTCTAGCAAACTGTCCAGTGCGTCAGAAGGAAAAAGCAGTGCTTAATAGTTTACGGTACAAGTTGAATGCTCGAATGGGGATGTTGTTGGACAGTTGAAGCAATAATTTGAGCATCTCCTCAATCCGAGCAGGAGGCAGAGACTGATGACTCGGGTCCTACGGGGTGTCCTTTGGGGGGGTGCTCTGGGAGTATCGGGTCCAGGACCTTCTGCTCAAGGCTGTCCAGTCCCTGTATGACCGGAGCAGGAGCTGTGTTTGCATTGCTGGCAGTAAGTCAGACCTGTTCCCAGTGCATGTTGGACGCTTTTTATCATTGGTTCTGTTAATTATTTTTATGGACAGAATTTCTGGGGGGTCAGGGGTCGGAAGGGGGTCCGGTTTGGGGACCACAGGATCTCATCTCTGCTATCTGCAGACAATGTTGTCCTGATGGCTCCATCAAAGCCGGACCTGCAACATGCACTGGGACGGTTTTCCTCTGAGTGTGAAGCGGCCGGGATGAGAATCAGCACCTCCAAATCTGAGGTCACGGTTCTTGACCGAATAAGAAGGTGGCTTGCCCTCTTCAGGTAGGTGGAGAGTCCCTGCCCCAAGGGGAGCAGTTCAAGTATCTTGGTGTTGCTCACGAGGGAAGGATGGAGTGTGAGATTGACAGGTGGATCGGTGCAGCGTCTGTCTCAATCATAGAGCTCGGAGTAGAGCCGCTGCTCCACATCGAGAGGAGCCAGCAGAGGTGGCCTGGGCATCTGTTCCGGATGCATCCTGGACGCCTGGAGGGAGTGCTTTGTATATGTGAAAATGATCCAAGGTGCAGAGCCTTTATTTCAGACAGAGAACACCCTGGATTTAAAAACCCTTATGTGTAACATTCAGCTCTGTGAATGAAAACATCCTGGTCGTGTTGTTGTGCAAGGTGCAGACACTCTTCAGCCCCAGATGGAGTGTCATGTGCTCGGTGTCAGACAGTGACCAGTGCCCACCCCTTCCTCTCTCCTTGGCCCCTCCCACTCTGCTTCTCGTCCTCCTCTGACACATACAGCATGACACAAGTGGCAAGTGCACGGGACGCAGACGAGTGCATGTGTAGAAGGAGGAGGGAGAGACCCGGGTGTGCACGTGCATGTGTGTGTGCATTTGTGTGTGCGCGTGCATGTGTGTGTGTGTGTGTGTGTGCATGTGTGTTATGAATATGACCCCCAGATATTCCCATTGTGGGCCCGTGCATGTCCGGTTCTCGGGGCATTTGATACACATCTCAGTGAGTGGCATTAATGCGTCTCCTCTCTCTCTCTCTCTCTCTCTCTCTCTCTCTCTCTCTCTCTCTTTCTCTCTCTCTCTCTCTCTCTCTCTCTCTCTCTCTCTCTCTCTCTCTCTCTCTCTCTCTCTCTCTCTCTCTGTGTGTGTTGGACATTTTGAATAATCGCTGGGCTGTTTGCCGTCATCCTGCCACTAGCTGTCAGCAGCAGCACCGCTTTGCCCCCTCTGTCTCCCTGTGTGTGTATGTCAGTGTGTGTGTGTGTATGTGCGCGCCTGCCTGTCCGTCACTCCCATCGCTAACACTCCATGATAACTACACTTTGTTGAGCCTTAATAAAACATAAACAAACAATATAATTAATACATTTTTAATAAAGAATGTTTAAAGCTCATTTCATTAATACCCTTACTCCTAACCCTAACTCCTTAATTACATAATAATTAAGCCTTAAAGCTGAGTTATCTGACTTTCGTTGTTGTTGCAAATGAGTACATTCAGTGTTTTCATCTTATTATTTTATTTCTTGTCAAGCCGAAAGTAAGAAATGTGAAAATCAAGTGCTCCAGCTTTAATAATTCTTAATAAACTATTTGTTCAGTATGAATTAAGTGCTTGTTCATGCTTTGTGCGAGATTTCATCTCCGTGACAATCGAGTTATTGTCAGATCATGATTCACTCTTTGCGGATTCGTTTCTGGATCTCACCAATCACAGAAAAGTTAGAACTTTAAGAAGAAGCAGATGACTTTAGTTCTACAGGAGAAAAACACTAAGTGCACATGACCCGCCAGCTCCAGGAAGAAGGTATATTATAAAGCGCTTTATTCAAGTGTTTTACCATCATTAAGTTATAATTATTATATTGTGCTTTATTAAGGTGTAGCTGTTTAGCATCATTAAGTTATAGTTATTATCATGTGCTTTACTAAGGTGTAGTTATTTAGCATTATTAAGTTATAGGTATTATAATTTATAAAGGTGTACTTATTTAGCATTATTAAGTTATAGCTATTATAATGTGCTTTATTAAGATGTAGTTGTTTTGCATCATTAAGTTATTATTATGTGCTTTATTAAGATGAAGTTATTTTGCATCATTAAGTCATTATAATATGTTTTATTAAGATGTAGTTGTTTTGCATCATTAAGTCATTATAATGTGCTTTATAAAGGTGTAGTTATTTAGCATTATTAGTTATTATAATGTGCTCTGTAAAGGTGTAGTGGTGTCTAAGTGAGTTATTAACATGAGCTATTCTAAAGTTTAAGGTGTAGTTGTCATAAAGTGAGTTCATAACGTGTAATTGTTCTTAATTATGCCATGGACGTGTGCTTATTACACTGTGCGTTATGACGGCGTAATAAAGCGTCACCTGTCATCCTCTCCTCGCGCTCTTACATTAAACCAAATAAGTTTCCTGTGTAAAAGGAGCACTTGATACGTTTTTATTATGACCAAAGCGTTCCCATAATTACCCCATAATCATTATATAATCCGACAACAAAGCCCCTATTGAAACCCTGTCTTTTGTCGAGGCTGGGACACTGAATCTATAATTGCATTATTCAGTCTCTTCCACCCCCTATAGAAGCAGAATATAACAAAACCATCCGACATCAGGCATTTGAGTTGCACCCACCGTCCGGCCTGTGTCGTGTGCGCGCGCGCGGACGTCTCCCTTTTTTATTTTTCACGCTTCACAAAAGTTGTGCCAACTTCAAGTGCAGCTGGAAATAACCACAAACCCCCATAAAGCAATCTGTGCCGGCTCTGCCTCCTTTAGCGCGCCGCACGCCATCTACAGAGGTGTGCAGCGTTATTGATACATCTCATTCGCAAATAATTATTCTCTTTTTTTTTTTTTTTTTTTTGTTATAATGCGCTGCGAGGCAAAGGAATAAATCGGTAATTCATAGTGAGGAGAGGCAAAAAGCGAGTCCCCGAGGAGCGCTTGTGTGCGTCTGCGTGCGTCTGCGTGCGTCTGTGCGCGCGCGGGGATCGGCAACACAACGGGGCTTATTTACATTAAACACGCCACAAGGTTACAGTGCAGATAGATGAGCGTCAGTTTTATCACTCATTACTTCTCTTAAGCGCGGACTGACGCTCGGGACGCGCGCGAGGCAACACCGCGCATCCACCCTGGACTTTAAGACGAGCCGGACACTTGACTTTTCAAAGGTAAGAGCTCTCTTTTTTTGGGGGGACTTTTCTTTTTCCCCGGGAGCGCTTCTTCTCCTGTTCTGTGTGTGACACGCGCTGGTTCTTTCGCGTCCGCGCGGAGGACGCGTTCTCGCCGGGTTCTGCCTCTTGTGCGTCGCGGGCAGTGATCGCTTTTGTAACGGGGGGAGCGCAACATGACAAAAAAAGAGTGTCTGTGCAATCACTCCAAGGTCAGGAAAAACAACAAAAGGTGTTCAAAGAAAGCTGTGTGTGTAAATTGTGTCCCCCCCCCCCAAAAAAAAAAAAAAAAAGAAATTCCGCCGCGGAGCGCACGCGTGCAGGAGCCCGACGCGGAGGCTCCGGGCCGCGGCGCGAGGCTCCCGCGTCCACCGCTGGGGCTCCGAGCATCAGCTGCGCGTTTCACCCCGGGACTCAGAGACCGCAAGAGCCGGGGCTGCGCGTGCATCCAGGCCCCCCCACCCCCCAACACACACACACACACACACACACACACACACACAACGTAGCAGCGCGTTTTTGCCTTTTTTACCCCCTGGAAAAAACGGTCCGCGCGCGCTGAGACATGACGGGCTGCAGCCGCCGCTCGCCGCCGACGCGTCCAAACCAAAGCGATCCGCGCACAGACGGTCACCTCCTGAGCAGCGACAGGGAGAAGAAGGAGAAGAAGGAGAAGAAGAAGGGGGGAAGTGGAAGGCAATAGCAGCAGAAGCAGAAGCAGAGGCAGAAGCAGAGGCAGCAGCAAAGGCAGCAGCAGCGCGCGGTGTGTGTGAGGGGCAGACGCGCGCGCGGGGGATGCGCAGTCGTAGGGGCAGCGGCGAGGAGTGGACGGTCCTGGGCGCGCACCACTTTTCGACACCCCTCCCGTCGTCCCCGGCGACAGGACGAGCCGCGACGAGCCGCGCAAATCACACGGACATGCTTCATTATTCAAAGAACACTCGCGACGCAGCCTTGACGCGCAGGACTTAAACCGGCACCTCGCCAACATTTTTCACCCCTCCAAAAACACACACAAGCCAACACGTCAAAAGGTAAGAAGAAGAAGAAGAAGAAGAAGAAGAAGAAGAAGTAGTAGTTGTTGGATTGTAAACTTTGGGTGTTTAAAAAGAAAAGGTGGATGGAAAGTGAGTTTTGTTGCGCGTGTTTGTGCCGAAACCGGAGCGCGTGATCGCAGCGGGGGCTCTCCGCGTCTCCCCTCCGCGTCTCCCCCTCCGCGTCTCCCCAATCATGATTAGAAAATAACAGTGCAATTATCCGTAGCGTTTGTCGAGGAGAGTCGTGCACAAAAAAAAAAAAAAAAAAAAAACGACACATAAAAAACAGCAGCTGGAGGTGAAGAGAGCGACGACCTGCTCTGGAAGTCACTTTGCATTTTCAAACCTTATTTCCAATGCATTTTGACATTTATTTGTATTTAATTCCATGCGCGTGTATTTCATATTTCACATATTTCAACCCCGCGCGCCCGGTGCAAACGCGGCACAGCGCGGGGCGCGCGGGGGGAGAAGAAGAGTCACGCGTCCCCAACTTTTTCCACATTTTTCCCCCCAAACTATGATCACTTCTTGCGCGGGGAGTTCGCGGAGGATGAAAGTTCAGGAGCTGCTGCTGCTGCGCGTGCGCGTGTCAGAACTTTGGGCAAAGACAGGACGAGTCTTTAGGGTTTTTTTTTTGGGTGAGACCTGCCATTTTGTGCCGTGATCGACCCCTGTTTTGACCGTTATGTGGATGAGCTGCGTTCTGCTTTGAGGAGGAGTGACGTGCGGACGCGGAGCGGACGTGTCGCGCGCGCACGAGCCTCAAATATCGGCGCTTTTCACCTTCATCGTGGCGCGTGACATGTGCGGCTGTGGACGCAGAGGAAGTTATTTAACTGTCATGAATTAAACCCAAAAAAAAAGATGCGTAATAATGCTGTGTGTGTGTAAGTGTGTGTGTGTGTGTGTGTGTGTTTCTGTGTGTAAGTGTGTGTGTTTCTGTGCGTAAGTGTGTGTGTGTAAGTGTGTGTGTGTGTGTGTGTGTGTGTGTGTAAGTGTGTGTGTGTGTGTGTGTGTGTGTGTAAGTGTGTGTGTTTCTGTGTGTAAGTGTGTGTGTGTGTGTGTGTGTCTCTCTCTCTCTCTCTCTGTAAGTGTGTGTGTGTGTGTCTCTCTCTCTCTGTGTGTGTGTGTGTGTGTGTCTCTCTCTCTCTCTCTGTAAGTGTGTGTGTGTGTCTCTCTCTCTCTGTGTGTGTGTGTCTCTCTCTCTCTGTGTGTGTGTGTGTGTGTGTCTCTCTCTCTCTGTGTGTGTGTGTGTGTCTCTCTCTGTAAGTGTGTGTGTGTGTGTCTCTCTCTCTCTGTGTGTGTGTCTCTCTCTCTCTCTCTGTGTGTGTGTGTGTCTGTGTCTCTCTCTCTGTGTGCGTGTGTGTGTGCGTGTGTGTGTGTCTCTCTCTCTGTGTGTATGTGTGTGTCTCTCTCTGTGTGTGCGTGTGTGTGTGTCTCTGTGTGTGTGTGTGTGTGTGTGTGCGCGCGTGTGTCTGTGTCTCTCTCTCTGTGTGCGTGTGTGTGTCTCTCTCTGTGTGTGTGTGTGTGTGTCAGATGCACTTGCTCTGGTTTCTCCTCCCAAACTTTCTGCTTGTTTCGCGTTTTCCCCCCGCATCCCGACGCACGCGCCCCCCCCCCCTCCAAAAAAAACACGCACTTTCTTCCACGACTTAACCCCCCCCGCGCCCCCCCCATTGAATCATTAGAAATCTGAGGCTTGTAATCGCATTTGCAGCCCGTGTGTCGGGGACGCACGCGCTGGGTGAGGACCTTCTCCCTTCTTTGCTTGGACTTGACCCCTGCAGGGCCCTCTGACCCCGACTTAGGGACCGCTTACCGCTGTCACGCGCATGTCTGTCCCCCCCCCCCCCCACACACACACACGCACACGCGCACATAACGCTCTCCTGCATCAGGGCAGCATCGCAGCGCGCAGGTTATGGACAGAGCACGGGAAATAATGAGAAATAAAAGAAAGTTGCGGTGCTTTTGTTTGACGGCGCGCACGTGATATTGTGTCTGAAATCTTGTCTGGGCGTGAACGCGGTCGTGTCACGCGTCCTCCGTTTGCCTTATTGCAGATGAAATGGCAGCTTATAGATAAGTGGCTCTGCCATGCAACGTGTCCCTTCTTCCTCCTCTGAACTGTCACAACTTCTACGTTTATTGTTGTGGAAAGCAGCAGATCTGTTCTCAGAGTCCTGTGTTTTGTCAAATGTTCTCAGGCCTTCACCGTCTTCCCAAAAAAATACCAAAATATACGTTAATTAGCTCACTTTTAGCTCCATTTGCGTGCAGTTTGTCAGGTCTGAATGTGACACGTCGCTCGTTGCAACGACATGTCATTCTCCGGGCGAATTCCCACATGTTAATTATGGAATTGCGTCAGGCTCTCGAAAGACGCCGCGGATCGAAAAGGTGGTTTTATTCGAGATGATTCGAGGTGCGTTTTTTTTTTACTGATCTCCACCTGTGCCACGGGCCGCGACTGACTCCACGCCAATGCACAGCTTCACCCGGGACTGACAGAACCGAAGGAAAGACAGGACGGAATAGGAAGGAGGAGGAGGAGGAGAGAGTGATGGGGAAGAGGGACGAGGAGGAGGAGGAGGAGGAGGAGGAAGGTGGCATGCAAAGGGTGGCATTAAGTCTGTCAATTTGTTGTGACGGCTTGTCAAGTGGCACAGGTGGAACGGTTTCTTTCCAACACGTTCAAGTCGAAGTGCGTGAGTGAAACGGGAGGACGAGAGTGGCTGTGGCGGAGGTCTGAACTGAGAGGAAGAGGAGGTGAGACGACCCCCCCCCCGGCCAATCCGTGTCGGTTGTCGGACGTGGAATCGTATCAAAAAGGCCGTCGTCGTGTCCGTTTGCGAAGGCTGACGACAGGCGATGTTTGAAGGAGATTTGAAGTGTTGGCGGTGGCTGCTCTGAGCGCTCTGAGCACGCTGGAGAAAGACGTGCAGATGCAGTTAAAGCTCCTGCGTTTGAAATGGGGATTTGAGGTCGTGGAATGCTGTTAATTGTGCAGTACAATGTCGTCTTGTGGTGGGAAAATTAAATAAATATCGCCGGCTCTTTTTTTTTGGGCTTTGAGACCTTTGCAAACGTGACACGTGTGGGATTCTCGTGCAAGTCGAGCAGGTCGTTTCAGCCTTTTCTCCGCGCTCGAAAGTACATCTCCGAACGGAATCCTATACTTTTAAAAATACTGCATACGTCGCAATCGTAGTCGCAATTTGTTTTTCTCATTCTCCAAAAAGCCTTGACATTCATAGTAGTGGAAAACTTGCATTAAAAAACAGATTTATATTGCGATTATTTTTGCGAATCGTCTCAGTTGGATAAAAACACACGAATTGCATTTGAATAGAACAGAACCTGACGCAAATGTGTGTGAAGAGTTGATCGTTTTGAAGAGGAATAAAGAGAATAAAGAGTAAAGTAAATGTAACACTTAGACACCGTAAAACACCAGAAGAAGAAGGAGACAAATTCCTATCGTCTGCAGCAAATACAGCGTCAAACCGAATAAAAGAGTCGGTTTCGCGTCGTTCTCCGACACAAACGGAGCGACCGATTCGAGCGTTCTCCTTCCCCTCGACCGCGGCTGGTGGCTGATCCCCCCCTCGATCGTGTAATTATAGGGGCGAGGGGGCTCCAGCTGTACAGCCTGTGCGGAGGCCAGCGCTCCCCTTCTCCTCTGGGACCCCGGGCGGGCGGCGGCGGGCAGGCCAGATCAGGGCCAGCGCCGCTCATCATCCAGCCATTAATTGATATGTGCAGTCATTGTGGAAGGGCCGGCCCCCACACACACACACACACCCCCTCGGTGCCCCCCCATCACACACACACACACACACACACACACATGTGCGGGTGTGAAAGAGAGCGATGGGGGGGCGAGCGGTGCAAAAAGTCACACACGGCTTTATGGTTTTTATCCGGTTTAAATGGCAGGAAGTGTTTCTCGGTCGGGTGTTTTTTTTCGACGCGGGTTTTGTCTCGTGCGTCGGCGTTTTCCCACGCGTGACGCTTCGATCACGGTCAAGGTTGAGAAGCTTTAGTTGAATGGAGAGGAAAAGGTGGTGTTTTGCAGTGTTCAGTTTTGTGGTTTTTGAAAAAAAGCTTTGCAGGTTTGAAACAAGTGAAAAGTGATATTATGTTTGGACTGAAAGATGCGATGCAAATATGTTGCTATATTTATTTGATTGTTTTAATTTTTTGTAAATAACTTTTTCTTGATGTTTCTCACTGTGGCCTTTTGTGTTTTTTTTAAATATTTGCTTTTGTTTGCCTTTTGTAGATTAATTACTATAAAGTGACCAAAAAAGTGGCATTATGTTTAGAAATGCATTATTTATATATATATTTGATTCATTGTTCACAGATCCTCTTTATGAGCTGAAGTGTTTTCTTGATGTTTCTCAATATGGCATTTTGTGGTTCTTTACACTTTTTGGCTAAAAAAAAGTGTTCTGTTTGTAGATTTATGACATTAAATTTGCATTACGTTTGGAAAGGAAATTTTCAATTGACCAAACATTTGAAAAGCTGGTGTGTGTGTTAGAGCTGCAAGGATTTTGTGAAGAAGTTTTAAATATCGCAATTTCAGATGTGAAACAGTTTTTGTGATTACTTTTCTCCATGGGGGATTTTTTTTGTTCTTTAAACATACATTTTTATATTTTTTAGCTTGGAATGACAAAAAAAAGTAAAACAAAGTGGCATTCTCTTTGTAGATTTGAGTTGCGGGTTTAGAAAGGCAAGAATTTAATCAACTTCCAAGTCCGAAAACAAAACATTTTCAGTCAAATTCATCAGGTTTATGATTTCTCTTCTGATTTAACACATTGATCACGTTTGGTGGAAACAAAATTCCAATGTTGCACCAGGATGATTAACATTATGTCACAGTATTGCACCTGATTATGACGGTATTGCACATGTGTATGACAGTATTGCACCTGATTATGACGGTATTGCACATGTGTATGACAGTATTGCACATGTGTATGACAGTATTGCACTTGATTATGACAGTATTGAATTGATTATGACAGTATTGCACTTGATTATGACAGTATTGAACTTGATTATGACAGTATTGCACATGCGTATGACAGTATTGAACTTGATTATGACAGTATTGCACATGCGTATGACAGTATTGAACTTGATTATGACAGTATTGCACTTGATTATGACAGTATTGCACATGAGTATGACAGTATTGAACTTGATTATGACAGTATTGCACATGTGTATGACAGTATTGAACATGTGTATGACAGTATTGCACATGAGTATGACAGTATTGAACTTGATTATGACAGTATTGCACATGTGTATGACAGTATTGAACATGTGTATGACAGTATTGCACATGTGTATGACAGTATTGCACATGAGTATGACAGTATTGCACTTAATTATGAAAGTATTGCACATTAGTATGACAGTATTGAACTTGATTATGACAGTATTGCACATGCGTATGACAGTATTGCACTTGATTATGACAGTATTGCACATGTGTATGACAGTATTGAACATGTGTATGACAGTATTGCACATGAGTATGACAGTATTGCACTTGATTATGACAGTTTTGCACATGAGTATGACAGTATTGAACTTGATTATGACAGTATTGCACATGCGTATGACAGTATTGAACTTGATTATGACAGTATTGCACATGTGTATGACAGTATTGAACATGTGTATGACAGTATTGCACATGTGTATGACAGTATTGCACATGAGTATGACAGTATTGCACTTGATTATGACAGTATTGCACATGAGTATGACAGTATTGAACTTGATTATGACAGTATTGCACATGTGTATGACAGTATTGAACATGTGGATGACAGTATTGCACATGTGTATGACAGTATTGCACATGAGTATGATAGTATTGCACTTGATTATGACAGTATTGAATTGATTATGACAGTATTGCACTTGATTATGACAGTATTGAACTTGATTATGACAGTATTGCACATGCGTATGACAGTATTGAACTTGATTATGACAGTATTGCACATGCGTATGACAGTATTGAACTTGATTATGACAGTATTGCACTTGATTATGACAGTATTGCACATGAGTATGACAGTATTGAACTTGATTATGACAGTATTGCACATGTGTATGACAGTATTGAACATGTGTATGACAGTATTGCACATGAGTATGACAGTATTGAACTTGATTATGACAGTATTGCACATGTGTATGACAGTATTGAACATGTGTATGACAGTATTGCACATGTGTATGACAGTATTGCACATGAGTATGACAGTATTGCACTTAATTATGAAAGTATTGCACATGAGTATGACAGTATTGAACTTGATTATGACAGTATTGCACATGCGTATGACAGTATTGCACTTGATTATGACAGTATTGCACATGTGTATGACAGTATTGAACATGTGTATGACAGTATTGCACATGAGTATGACAGTATTGCACTTGATTATGACAGTTTTGCACATGAGTATGACAGTATTGAACTTGATTATGACAGTATTGCACATGCGTATGACAGTATTGAACTTGATTATGACAGTATTGCACATGTGTATGACAGTATTGAACATGTGTATGACAGTATTGCACATGTGTATGACAGTATTGCACATGAGTATGACAGTATTGCACTTGATTATGACAGTATTGCACATGAGTATGACAGTATTGAACTTGATTATGACAGTATTGCACATGTGTATGACAGTATTGAACATGTGGATGACAGTATTGCACATGTGTATGACAGTATTGCACATGAGTATGATAGTATTGCACTTGATTATGACAGTATTGCACATGAGTATGACAGTATTGAACTTGATTATGACAGTATTGCACTTGATTATGACAGTATTGCACATGAGTATGACAGTATTGAACTTGATTATGACAGTATTGCACATGTGTATGACAGTATTGCACATGTGTATGACAGTATTGCACATGAGTATGACAGTATTTCACTTGATTATGACAGTATTGCACATGAGTATGACAGTATTGCACTTGATTATGACAGTATTGCACATGAGTATGACAGTATTGCACTTGATTATGACAGTATTGCACATGTGTATGACAGTATTGCACATGAGTATGACAGTATTGTACTTGATTATGACAGTATTGCACATGTGTATGACAGTATTGCACATGTGTATGGCAGTATTGCACATGAGTATGACAGTATTGCACTTGATTATGACAGTATTGCACATGAGTATGACAATATTGCCTTTGATTATGACAGTATTGCACATGAGTATGACAGTATTGAACTTGATTATGACAGTATTGCACATGTGTATGACAGTATTGCACATGTGTATGACAGTATTGCACATGAGTATGACAGTATTGTACTTGATTATGACAGTATTGCACATGCATATGACAGTATTGCACTTGATTATGACAGTATTGCACTTGATTATGACATTATTGCACATGAGTATGACAGTATTGCACATGTGTATGACAGTATTGCACATGAGTATGACAGTATTGCACATGTGTATGACAGTATTGCACATGTGTATGACAGTATTGCACATGTGTATGGCAGTATTGCACATGAGTATGGCAGTATTGCACTTGATTATGACATTATTGCACATGTGTATGACAGTATTGCACATGATGACAGTATTGCACATGTGTATGACAGTATTGCACATGATTACATTGTATTGAGGCTGGTGGTGGTATTTCTGTCATTTCCTTGGCGCTCTATGAGGGTCAGTGGCTCCGTCAGTGGCTCCGTCAGTGGCTCCACTTCCAGACTCGTGGCGTGTTGACCATGTGGTCCGGAGGGCAGGAAGAGACGGAGGAGAGTGTGTGAGAGGCTTAGAGGGCGAGAGGAGAGTGTACCTGAGGTCAAATACATTTACTGCACTTTACAGAAGTACACGAGCACGTCAAGAAGTACACGAGCACGTCAAGAAGTACACGAGCACGTCAAGAAGTACACGAGCACGTCTGAAGGAGAGACGCAAGTGAATGTAGGAAACAAACGAGCTCATCTGTAGTTTAAATACATATAACAGTTCATAATCACTTATATGAAATTATGGTGTTCTATGTGTTAAAATCAGCCCTGCGACAAGTTGGCCACTGTCCAGGGTGTACCCCGCCAAAGGCCCGAAGTCACTGGGATATGCTCCAGTCACCCGCGACCCCAAAAGGGAACAAGCGGTAGAAAATGGATGGATGAATGGATGTGTTAAAATGGCACTAAAGAGGATACTTCAGACATTCAAATTTGACCAAATTGATTGGGCCAGGATGGTTATTTTGGTGCAAAAGAGGAGATTTTTGACATCTTGTTTAGTATTTAAATCAACTAACTAGATATTACTGACAATTTGTGTAAAAATTCAATTTCGCCACATTTTCTTCAGTTAAAACTTTATTAAATCAGACGTAGATGTGAACAAATCTTTCAGTACGGTCTGTTAAACCTTAAGTACAGGATTGTACAGTTTGCTGTGTGTGGATATCACTTTAAGGGCTGATCTTTATGTCTCTGTGGGAGAAAATGCATTTTTGGAAAACCTTCTTTGAAGTTACAAATCTGTGAACGTGAGGTGATTGAATGTATTGAAAGTAAAACAGCTTTAAAAAATGGACAATTACGCTGTGAAATCATATTTATTGAACCAGAAAATGCCTAAAAATCATAAATAAGTTTTGCTTGAGTTTTCAGAATTGCAGATTAGTCTAAAATGTCGCCATATGAACAGTATAATCATTATTAAGAGCATTAAAAGCTCACAATCAGTCACAAAACATGCACATTCGAAATCTAAAACATCCAGCAAACATTTGGCCTATTCTTAATGCATGTTGGTCATTAATATCACACAAGTATAGTAGATATTATGTGTGATACTGATAAAAACCCACATAAATTCACCTTAAAAGTCACGTCATGCGCTGCTATTGTAACGTTCAAACACAATCCTCCAAAAACATATTATTCTTCATGAATTTGCTCTGGTTTCCATCATCTCGCGCGTATAATTAGCTCCTTTCTCCCTCGCCGCCGCTGCCGCGTCGCCCAACGTCCGCGCTCGTCGTGATTTACGTCGCCGCGGTGATAAATGGAAAGAGACACATGTGACCTTAAACTTTTATGAAGTTAGCTCTGCTGCCCTTTGCTCGTGATTAGAGCCCTTCTTTTAGGGCCCGAGTCTGAAAATGGATTTGTAAACGTCCGTGATGATAATAATATCTCCTCCATCGCCCTTCATTTCTCCCGCCGCCCCCGCCGCCCCCGCCGCCCCCGTCCCTTTTATTTAAACTCCACCGACTCCTTGCAGTAAAGCCGTCTGTGTTTCTCAAGCTGGGGTGCTAGGACCGTCAGGGGGGAGTATTAAAGGGGATGTAGGGAATATGTTTTGTGTATACGCAATAAAAGCTTTATATTTAATAGTGAATTGTATAAAGTAAAAGAAGTAAATTCAGCTCCAGTGTTTAACAGGAAAAGTACATTTGAATACTAGCTTTATAATAACTACACTTAATAATATATTTAATAGCATGAAAAACTTACAAGCACATAGTTTATTAAGAATGATAAGGGCAGAGTAAATACCTAATTAATGTCCTAACTCCTAATTCTTGACCCTAAATCCATATTCAAGCCTGAATTAAGAATAAACTGTTTGATTATTATGAATTATGTCTTTGTTCATGCTTCATTAATAAGTTGATTTATAAAGTGGCACCTAATACTGTGTTTTGTCCAAAACTGTGGTAGAAAGTAACAAAGTAAAAAGAACTGTACTTAAGTAGACTAGGTACTTGTACTTTTTAACAGTGGATACTTTTTCCATTTACTTCACTACATTCGCGAGGAGGTATTTGTACTTTCTAATCCACTGCATTTTGAACTGGACTGAAAAGTCAAAAGTAATTTCAAAATGGTTTGAGGTTCATTTTATTTATTAGAACGTTCACGTTGACCTCCGGCCTAAAGGTTTTGAGTTCAAGCCCCGACTTTGAGCAAAGCAAAAATAAAAATGACTTGAATAAGATTCTGTCGCTATTAATGACCCAAAATTAAAAAAAAAAAAATACTTTATCAAAATCAGTACATTTGACTCTGATACGTCCTGTGTTAAATACAACAAAGGTGGATTTCTAAACGTGTACTTCAGTACTTTTACTTAAGTGATTGTTTGGCTCATGTATCTGTACTTTTACTTGAGTAGTTCTTTGGCTCATGTATCTGTACTTTTACTTGAGTAGCAAAACTGAGCTTTAGGATTCAAGGTTTGAATCAATATAATCCATCTTAAATGTACTTTACATGTTGAAGAATCCTCTCTGAACTTAAGGTAAATTCCTCCTGGATTTGGCTTCGTATTATGTGTCTGTGCATCTGCTGGAGCCACGAGAGCGTGATACTGATGAGAGGAGGAGGTGATGAAGGAGGAGAAGAGAGAGGAGAGAGAGAAGAGGGGGAAGGATAGAGGAAGTGATGAAGGAGGAGAGAGAGAGAGAAGAGGGGGATGAACAGAGGAGGCAGAGGACGAAGGAGGAGGTGATGAGGGAGGAGAAGAGGAGAGAGAGAGAAGAGAGAGAGAGAAGAGGGGGATGAACAGAGGAGGCAGAGGACGAAGGAGGAGGTGATGAGGGAGGAGAAGAGGAGAGAGAAGAGGGGGAAGAACAGAGGAGGCAGAGGGTGAAGGAGGAGGAGGTGATGAGGGAGGAGAAGAGGAGAGAGAGAGAAGAGAGGGATGAACAGAGGAGGCAGAGGGTGAAAGAGGAGGAGGTGATGAGGGAGGAGAAGAGGAGAGAGAGAGAGAAGAGAGAGAGAGAGAGAAGAGAGAGAGAGAAGAGGGGGATGAACAGAGGAGGCAGAGGGTGAAGGAGGAGGAGGTGATGAGGGAGGAGAAGAGGAGAGAGAGAGAAGAGAGGGATGAACAGAGGAGGCAGAGGGTGAAAGAGGAGGAGGTGATGAGGGAGGAGAAGAGGAGAGAGAGAGAGAAGAGAGGGATGAACAGAGGAGGCAGAGGGTGAAAGAGGAGGAGGTGATGAGGGAGGAGAAGAGGAGAGAGAGAGAGAAGAGAGAGAGAGAGAGAAGAGAGAGAGAGAAGAGGGGGATGAACAGAGGAGGCAGAGGGTGAAAGAGGAGGAGGTGATGAGGGAGGAGAAGAGGAGAGAGAAGAGAGAGAGAAGAGAGAGAGAGAAGAGGGGGATGAACAGAGGAGGCAGAGGGTGAAAGAGGAGGAGGTGATGAGGGAGGAGAAGAGGAGAGAGAGAGAGAAGAGAGAGAGAGAGAGAAGAGAGAGAGAGAAGAGGGGGATGAACAGAGGAGGCAGAGGGTGAAAGAGGAGGAGGTGATGAGGGAGGAGAAGAGGAGAGAGAGAGAAGAGAGGGATGAACAGAGGAGGCAGAGGACGGACGTGAGTTTTGATCTCAGAATAAAGCCGGTCGGTGCAGTGGACGTGTCGCTGACGGACGGGCGGGACTCGCACGGTTCTCAGGCCGGGGGGCCATCACGGGAGCGTCTGTCTGTCTGAGGGGCGGGGGCGAGGGGCGGGGGCGAGGGGGAGGAGCAGGGGTGAGGGGGCGTGCCCGAGGGGAGGGTGAGAAGGCGGAGCTACGCGGGGCCGATTCCACACGAGAGGCTTGTATTAGTCGTCTCGCTACATTTAAAAAAGTTGGTCGTCGGCCGCGTCATTCGACCTTTTCCCACAGATTTCAATATTTCATAATTCAGGCAAAACGATTGGAATTTGGAAAAAAGTCTTTGTACTCACTTCAGAATTCAAGTCATTTTAAACTTTTAGAATTCCCTTGTATTAGTGCAGTGACATAAGAAATGAAGAAACAAAAATGATGGATAGATATAGTTATTTGTTCCCAATCGATTTGCCAAATAGTTAGAGATTTAAGCCCATATTATTTATTTAAGTGGATTTGAACTGTAAGAGAAGAAGAGAAGGAGCTGCTTCCGGAAAGAACTTTGCAGAAAATCAGGAATTTAAAAAAAAAATTTCAACCTCTTGCTTCCCCTGCTTTGTTGACCCCGTACCTCCTTGACCACGCCCCTTGACCACGCCCCTTTACCCTTATACGCACGTGTTTCCACTCCGGCCTCGAAACCGCCACTGTCCAGAAAACACATCTGAACACACTTTTCGCCCCCAAAACGCTTTAAACCCTTTTGTTTTCTTCTCGTTGACCCCGCCCCCTTTGACCCTCGAAAAACCCTTGTCGTTCACACAACTGGAATTTAATCTTTTGCCACTTCAGCCTCAAAAACTCCACTACAACAGAAACAAAATCAAATTGTTTATTGTAAACCCCAATAACCCCGGCTAACCCCGCGTTGCTCCCCCCGAGCTGCACCCCTTGCATCCCTTGCACCCCAGCACCCCTGCTCCCCAGCACCCCTGCACCCTTGCTCCCCTGCACCCCTTGCACCCCTGCACCCTTGCACCCCTTGCTCCCCTTGCACCCCCTGCACCCCTGCTCCCTTGCTCCCCTGCACCCCCTGCTCCCCTGCTCCCCTGCACCCCCTGCACCCCTTGCACCCCTGCACCCTTGCACCCCTTGCTCCCCTTGCACCCCCTGCACCCCTGCTCCCTTGCTCCCCTGCACCCCCTGCTCCCCTGCTCCCTTGCTCCCCTGCACCCCCTGCACCCCTTGCACCCACTGCACCCCTGCTCCCCTGCACCCCCTGCACCCCCTGCACCCCTGCACCCCTCGCCGTTTACTCGCCGATCCCATTTCCAGAACTCTCTTTGCGTCTTAGATTGGGCGTTGCACTGTCAGTCGCCTTCTCCCTTCTCGTTTGACGGCTCTGAACCGCGATCCGTGTCATTCCCGTAGACAACAGCTTAGCGCAAACAGCCGAGCGCGCATCAATCAGAGGAGCTAGCAAGCAGAGAGGAAGTGTGCACTGCTTAGCATTCTGACGCACTCCGCTAAGACACTGGTAAATACCTCCTCGGCGGACGGCTGACCCCTCGCAAAACTTGGCCCGGGCCTTGGTAACGAGCGCGGAGGAACTTTAGTCGAGTACAGCTACAGTTTGTTCGTTGTATTAGTACGCAAGATGTAAAGTACAAGTACAAGTAATCTGTTTGTGGTGGTGTGTTCTGACGAAGGAGTCCAAAAATGACAAATTCTGCATGTAATGTTTGAAAAAGAGTGTAAGAAGCTGTCAAAAATAGAAAGTTTGGAACAAAATAAAATACAAACGTTCATTAAGACGCAGTTTTGCCTTTATTAATGACTTACATTTACTCGTAGTAGCAAGAGCAACACATGGTTTGGTATTCAAAAAAAGGAAAAATGTGCCTGTAAACATTGCACAAAAGGGCAGAAACACAACTTGACATGTACCATATTTTCTGGACTATAAGTCGCACTGGAGTATAAATTCGCACCAGCCAAAAAATGCATAATAGAGAAGAAAAAAACATATATCATATACATATATATATAAGTCGCATTGGCGTATGAAATGCAGTTGCAAGTGTGAAAATAACAAATAATATCACTTATAAGTCGCTCCAGAGTATATGTATAAGTATATGAGTATAAATATAAGTATATGTCGCACCCCGGCCAAAACTATGAAAAAAGGTGCGACCTATAGTCCGGAAAATACGGTAAATGGAACAACTCGTAAGGACAACGATCGCGACACTATACATTTTTCTGTATAAATAACACTTAAGTAGAAGTAGAAAGTGCGGCGCCGCTGAAAACCACACTCACGCGCATCCAAAAGTTACTCGAGCACACGTAACCGTAACAACACATTCGCCCCCCATTTTCGACAACCTTTCGCCCCCGCGCGTCGGCCGAACGCGCCGATAACGAGCCCCGGCGAGGTAACACGTTGTCGGGGGACGCGAAGGGGGAACGGAGAGGGAGGAGACAACAAGCGGACTGAGCGCACCTTTAATTATGATCAAGAGGTTTCCCACCGAAAGGACGGAGGCGTTGTGGGGGTCGGTGGCGCTCGTAAATCTGGCCCCGGACGCCGTACATTGTGTCGGGCGATTACTGTACACCATTATAGTGCATATTCAACTGCCTCTCCAGCACCTGATTTGCATAATTGGATCTTTAATGAAACTTGCCTTGTGGAACAAAAAATACAAAAAAAAAGAAAAAAGAAAAAGAGAGATGAAAAAAGTGGTTTGGCGACGGCGGGAGGGGGCGGCGGCGAGGGGAGGGGGCGGCGGCAAGGGGAGGGGGCGGCGGCGAGGGGAGGGGGCGGCGGCGACGGGAGGGGGCGGCGGCGACGGGAGGGGGCGGCGGAGAGGAAATAACGGGATGTAGATGAATGTCTTAAACGGTGGATTTGTGTTTTAAAGAGGTTTTTTCACTTTTAGAATGTCGGGAATAGTCGGTTTTGTTGTGGCATAAAGCGGTTTGAATGAGGTGAAAACTATTGCTGTTGTAAACGGAAGTGAATGCGAAAATTACTCTTTGTGACATCAGGACCCTTTAATGTTAGTAAAATTGTGTGTTTGAAGCTCAAGTTTGGGAGTAAAAACGTTGGCTTAGCGGTTGTAACTGTTTGAAAATGTAAAAAAAAAAAGCTTATACGGGAAAATATTTTTGCTTTTCGATGGTAAAAAAAGGGGGATTTCTCTTTGTGACATCACTAAGTGTAAGAGACTGTTGGATCAATCAAATGTGTTTGAATGAAACAAAACACACCTCCAGATATGTGTTTTTTTTTAAAGAAAATAACAATATTAAACATGCTCTAAAGTTCAAAAAGTCAATATAACATGATATGGACCCTTTAATGTTAATACAGTTGTGTGGTTGAAGCTCACGTTAAGGAGTAAAAACGTTGGCTTAGCGGTTGTAACTTTATAGCTTTTGATATTATAAACGACGTAATCTTTGTAGTTTATAATTTGATGTTTTTTAAACTCGTACGTTGCAGAACGGTTCATTTGCATTTGACTCACATTGTATTATTTCTGCATGCTTGACTTTGATTATATTAACATGTCATTTTAACGTGTCATGTGCCTCTTCTTTTATGCATTGGAATCTTGTAAAAAAAAATAAAGAAAATGTTATAAAAAAGAAGGTAAAATGTCTTTATCTTGATGTGGACACGTCACGTAAAAATTGTATTAAAAGAATGAGGTAAAATCTCTTAATCCTTTAATTATTAAGATCTTAATGCTATCAATAAAAAAAAAAGAAAATAGAAAAGCGTTTCATTTGCTCAAGCATGATTTATGTGTTAATATGTCATGGAATCTTGTCAAAAAAATAAAAATGATATTTAAAAAAAGAGGTAAAAATGTCTTTATCTTGTAAAGTGTGTTTCTAGTGATTAACTTCACTTTACACTTGTGTCTTGCAAATAATTAAGATTTTAATGCTATCAATCCTTAAACGAGGAGTTTCAGTTGCTCAAGCAAGATTTATGTTTTCATTTGCACGTTCTACATGTGATTTGAGCTGCATTTCGACGCACGTTTTCTTGCAAACCAGTAAAACTTTAGCTCCACATTAGCATTTACCATCTTCACCATCTTCACCACTGTTATCAGACGGACCCTTGTCGTTCCCTCGCCCCGCTCCGGCCCTCGCCCCGCTCCGGCCCTGGCCCCGCTCCGGCCCTGGCCCCGCTCCGGCCCTGGCCCCGCTCTGGCCCTCGCCCGCGGCACCGCAGCGGCACGTCAGCGTGGCTGCTACAAATGGGATGAGAAGGCGGTGTGAAAGCGGTACATTCCCCGCCAGGTCTGGCGGGTTAGGAGCACAATAGCGGGATATTCTCTTGCCCGCGGGGGGATTCCGGCTCCTCTTGTGTCCGCCGCGCTCGCCGCTCCGACTTGTTACTCGACCAAGATGGTTCTTTTGTGCCGCTCGCCGCGCTCGCCTCTCGGAATTCCACTGTACGCACAAATATTATGACAGAGGCTGATCAGGATGTGAGCCGGAGTTGGACGCTTTACCACGTGTCGGACGGGTTTTGACGCACAGTTTTTCACGTTGACTTTGTTTGTGTCTCTGCGGCGGTGCATCCGTAAAGAGTTAGCGCCATTTCGCCGCGCCGCGCTCCTCTTGACCTTTTGAACGTCTTTGAATTCTTCTTTTCTCCGCCGTTTGTTGGACTTGTGCCTGTTTAACTTTTAATTACTATATTTCAACTCAATTTAGAAGCTCATAATTGTGTTAAAATGTTAAATTACACTATATATTGTTGTTTGGAATAGTGTTAGCTTATCAAGTCTTAACTATGCTAACATGTGGCTGTTTAGTTTGTGAATCGTTCATTTACTTGAGTGTGTTTTGTAGATTTGTAGATTATATTATGCATGAGTTTGTCTGTTTGATGCGCTGAGAATGTTGTAAAATACAGTCTCTTCTTGCATCAATGGAATTTCCCCATGTGGGACAATAAAGCATTATCTTATCTTATCTTATCTTATCTTATCTTATTGGAGTGAATTCACTCAGTTGTGTAAAAGAAGGGCCGTGCTACACTTTCTCTCTCTGTTGTGAAGTCCGCTCTTATCCAGGGCGAGACCTTTGCGATGCCGGTAAACGCTCTTCTTCACTGGTGTTACCCAGCTCTGTCTTCCTCTTTTCTGTCCATCTCACTCTCTCTTCTTCTTTCACCCTTTCTATCCCTTCTTCTCTATCACTCGTCCTTCATCTCGTTCCCTCTCTCTCTCTCTTCTGTGTGTGCTTCAGTGGGAGTGGATCATGTGTCAGGTCTGTGTAAAGGTGCTCGCGGTTCAACTCACAGAGCAGGGTTCAAGTGCTGCTACTGAACAGTCCCACCCAGCACCCCGAGGACCCTCCACCACGATCCTTATCTCCTTCTCACCTCTCCTCCTCCTTTTTCTCTCCTCTCCTCCACCTCTCCTCTCCACCTCTCCTCCACCTCTCCTCATTCTCTCCTCCTCCTTCTCTCCTCCTTCTCTTCTTTTCTCCCCCTCTTCTCTCCTCCTCACCGCTCCTCTCCACCTCTCCTCACCTCTCCTCCACCTATCCTCTTCTCCCAACCTCTCCTCTCCTCCTCTCCTCACCTCCTCTCCTCTCTTCCTCTCCTCCTCCTCTCCTCCCTTCCTCTCCTCTCCTCCTCTCCTTCTCTCCTCTCCTCCTCCTCCTCCTCTCCTTCTCTTCTGTCCCACATGTCAGCCTCTCTTGACCCTTCTGCCCACGTTTATTTGCTCACTCTTCTGGGTTTTCTTTGGAACGGTGAACACAGACGGTTGAAGCGAGTGTTCGAGCGCATTAAGAGTGTGTTTTTTACACAAATGAATCCCTTTTGAAAAACAAACAACAACATAACTTTGAATATTTCTTTATTTTGGCAATAGATAGAGTTAGATAGATCATTTCTTCTCGTTGACATTGAAAGTTGATTAAAAATAGTGACCAGGTTCATGGTTCGCCTTTTCAAACATCCCACACTCTCTCTCCTTTTATCAACTGGATAAAACTGGTAAAAAACTGCTTATTTTGCGATTCATTTGAGTTACAGTTGAACCTATAGCGATAAACACAAACATATTCTCCCGCCGCTGACAGGACGAAGTGAAAGTCTTGCACTTGCACAGATGTGAGAGAGAGACAGAGAGAGAGAGAGAGAGAGAGAGAGAGACAGAGAGAGAGAGAGAGAGAGACAGAGAGAGAGGGAGAGAGAGAGAGAGAGACAGAGAGAGAGAGAGAGAGAGAGAGAGAGAGAGACAGAGAGAGAGAGAGAGAGAGAGAGAGAGAGAGAGAGAGAGAGAGCGGGGAACTGCAAAATGAAAGAGAAACAGTGGGACAGCCTCCGACACCGAGGAGGGATGATGTACTTAACACTGTGCTTTTCCCCCTTGAACACGGCTCCGTCCTGGGAGCGCGACCCGGCAACCTCGCCCGCACGCCCGCACGCCTCCACCAGGCCCAGAGTCTAACGTCACATGGAGCAGATCTAGAGACTCCACCGCGCTCACGCTCAGTTTATCGCACGTCATCGTTTGACATTTTTGCGTTCGACGATTGGGAACGATCGTTTGTCCTTTTTCCCTCGACCCTCGACGCCCATTTCGCGTTCCAATGTTGTTTTTCCCCCGAACCGGTTTGAGCGGTAGAAAAACGGGGTCAGGGGGAATTCTTTGGATCTCTTCATTCACATATTTCTTTCTCCTCTAATTCCGTTTTTTAATTTTAATCAAGAGACATTAAAAATCTATGCAGCATTAATCACGCCGCTTTCTTAATATAGCTGACTGAGGGAGTGTTTAAGCCAAAGAGCGCGTTTTTGAAGGAACTTTCCCCTGGAGGAGCTCCTTTAATACCACATTACTGTTCTGCGTTTATGCAAAAGTAAACACGTAAAGCCCAAAAGGCAAATGAGCATTCCGGGCATTTAAACACACATCCCTCTGTAAACGCTAGACTTGGCTCCGACCGTCTCAGTTCAGGCGCAGACAGGGCGAACTTCTCACTCTTTTTTTTTTTTTTTTTTCCCCTCCTCCCCCCATTTTATATAAAGTAAATATATTTGGTGTTTTCGCATCTATTTGGGAACACGGCGGCAAAACAGTTTTATTTTCTGGGAACATCACTCGCTAACATGGCACGCGCGGGCAAAGACCTTCCTGTCAAGCATCGGGAAATCTGTTTTATTTGGTGCAACTTAATGAAATTCCTTGTCAATATTTGATGGTTTTTTTTTACCACTTTTTCACAAACGATCAGTCGCCCACCTGGTGTTTTATTTAATTAGTAAAATAGACTTTTTTTGCTTTGGCGCCGGCGCTTGCTTTACCTCCACCGCGAGCTGTCATCCCTTTCACGCGCCACTTTAAACAGCCATGTTCAAGGTGGGAGCTAAACACTTATTTATCTATTATTTATCTGCGTTATTACCGGGGTTGAGTGCGGCGAGGAGAGGGAGCGGCGCCACGTTGAAACAATCCCCCCGGCGCTTCGCTTATTCCTTTTAATACCTCTTTGCGTCTTCTTCTTTCCCCCCGCCCCCCACAAACCTTTAACAGATCTCCTGCAATTTACGGCAATCGTATTTTCAAAAACGCCCACCTTATCATGTTCTTACGCTCGCCCCCCTACTGGCTTCGACTCCCGCCCTCAACACTCCTCCTCCTCCTCCTCCTCTTCTTCTTCTTTCCCCTTCTTCTTCTGTTTTATCATTATTAGTCTTGATGGTGGAACGCGGTTGTTTTCCCGTTTCGTCTCGTTTGTTGTTCGCCAATCGGAATAATGGGCAGAGAGTTACGTTTAACAAGTGCGAAAGAGCGAGCGGGCGGGCGGCGGCGGCGGTCCCGGGGTAAACAGCCGTGTCAGAATGTCTTGCTTTCTCTTGGTTCTTGCTTGTCGGGCGCTCGTATTCGTGGTGCGGTCGGTGACACTGATAGGCTCGAAGGGTGGGAGTGAAATCGCACTTCTCGCGCTCGTCCCACTCGCGCCGCTCTCGGCCCGTTCGTAATGTGCGTCCGTGGGGGCGGCGGGGGGAGGTCGGTTTCGCTGGTGCTCGGCGGATCTGTCAGTTGTAACCTTCTGTCACGCCGCTGAGGCCATTAAAACAGATCTCAGGGAGAAACGGAAAGAAAGATAGAAAAGGAGTTTTGCAGTTTGTCGTACGAAAGCTCGAAATGACACGTTCAAGATGAGAAAGTAGATGAACGGTCGAGGAATCATTTACAAATTACAAGTGATTAGAAGACAATGCAAATCTTACAACATACAGCAAACAGGCATCTTAAAGGTTTTGCCTGGAATGTTCCACAGTATGACATCAAACGTGCATGTTATTTGCCTATTATTGCGCCAAAATACCTCGGAAAACATGCATTCGTACTGCGAGTGGCATCGCCTCTCCGCAGATCTGGCCTAGTGAGGTAACTCGTGCAGATAAGCAGGTACAATATTAGAATGTAAACGCAAGACGCTTTAAAGAACGATCTCTTTAATCTTTACTTTTAAATCTTTCGTTGTTTTCCTCGTCGCAAACATGCATTCTTACTGTAAGCGGGATCGCCTCTGCACAGATCTGACCAGTAACCTGGCCTAGTGAGGTAACTCGTGCAGATTTTGCAGGTACAATATTGAAACGTAAACTCAAGCCGCTTTAAGCAACGATCTCTTTACTCTTTACTTTAAATCTTTCCTTGTTTTCCTCGTCGCAAACACGAAAAACCCCTTTTCCAAACTGTTTGTCTCATGCCAGCCTCCGAGGACGGTTTAGCGTCTAGAAATCATACTTACATACCCATGCACATAACAAACTGCATGTAGAATCAAATAATAGAACGGCTGGTAAACTATTTATGTTTCAGAAAGTTTCCGCCAGCGATAATTCATTCCAGCAGCCGATGTAAGTCTCTTAGTCTTGGAATTGGCCGCATCCCCGTATCACACGCCATATTTTCTCTTAATCGAACGCAGATGACTCCAAACATGATTAAAACGTTGCCTCCGTGGACGGGCCACGCTCGGGACCACAAGGCCTCGTTTCAACAAACCGTCCCCGCACACATGCCAGAGCCTGCCGGGGCCCCGTGTCAGCCGGGCCCCCGTCTCATCGCTTTATCGCCGCGACTAAACGCTCACCTCCTGCCCCAAAATCATTTCTCATTGGGCTTTTATTAGAGGGATGGCACTGGATGACAGGAAATGGAGGAGAGTGATGATGAATGACAGTCATCAATGATGGTGGGATGGACTGGCGCGGGAGTCCGAGCCAAGAAGGACTTACTTTAGAGTCTGAGTACGTCCAGGCGAATAAAGAGTCAGAGTATGTCCAGGTGAATAAAGAGTCTGAGTATGTCCAGGTGAATAAAGAGTCTGAGTACGTCCAGGTGAATAAAGAGTCTGAGTATGTCCAGGTGAATAAAGAGTCTGAGTACGTCCAGGTGAATAAAGAGTCAGAGTACGTCCAGGTGAATAAAGAGTCTGAGTACGTCCAGGTGAATAAAGAGTCTGAGTACGTCCAGGTGAATAAAGAGTCTGAGTACGTCCAGGTGAATAAAGAGTCAGAGTATGTCCAGGTGAATAAAGAGTCTGAGTATGTCCAGGTGAATAAAGAGTCTGAGTACGTCCAGGTGAATAAAGAGTCTGAGTATGTCCAGGTGAATAAAGAGTCTGAGTATGTCCAGGTGAATAAAGAGTCTGAGTATGTCCAGGTGAATAAAGAGTCTGAGTATGTCCAGGTGAATAAAGAGTCTGAGTACGTCCAGGTGAATAAAGAGTCTGAGTACGTCCAGGTGAATAAAGAGTCTGAGTACGTCCAGGTGAATAAAGAGTCTGAGTACGTCCAGGTGAATAAAGAGTCTGAGTACGTCCAGGTGAATAAAGAGTCTGAGTATGTCCAGGTGAATAAAGAGTCTGAGTACGTCCAGGTGAATAAAGAGTCTGAGTACGTCCAGGTGAATAAAGAGTCTGAGTATGTCCAGGTGAATAAAGAGTCTGAGTATGTCCAGGTGAATAAAGAGTCTGAGTACGTCCAGGCGAATAAAGAGTCTGAGTACGTCCAGGTGAATAAAGGAAGAGCGCGGAGACAGTCGAGAACAGTGGACAGGACGGTCAATCGTTTGGGTTTTAAAGGGAGTTTAGGGTGGGCGCAAAACAGTGATCAAAACAGGGCCAAACCTGGGATTAAACCACGGGCTGATCCAGGACTAGAACATGACCAAAACCAAGTCTACATCAGAACTAAACCAGGCTCAAAACAGTGATCAAACCGGGGTCAAATCTGGGGCCAAACCAAGACTAGACACGGGCTGAACCAGGACTAGAACATGACCAAAACCAAGTCTTCACCAGAACAAAACTGGGCTCAAAACAGCAGTACGACATTAACCTTTGCTCCATAAAGACACGTAGATGACAACACCAGCTTGTCAAGGATTTTTCAGCAATATAATTCCACATAATTAAATTAATACAAGACTAATACAGTAAGTTAATGTCGTACTGTGGAATATTCCAGGCAAAGTGACGACAAAGAGACACATAGAAAGACTATAGTGCTCCTTTTTTCCGGACGGTTCACTTTATCGGACAGTTTAGTGCAAAATGGGGTCAAAGAGTGAGGTAAGACACCCAGGAAATGGTTCAATCCCTTGCTTTGTGCTGCTGCGTCCTTGGGCAAGACACTTAACCCCATTTCTCTGTACGATTGACCATTGACGTTGCTCAGAGGACCATTGCAGCGCAGACGGATCGCGCGTTGTGACGTAGAAACGCATTTTTGTCATTCGTGCATTATTCGTGTCGTCTCCAAACTCAGTAAAACGATTTCGCCGCCTTCATCCCAAAACTATGTAAAAATCACTACTTACTATTGTTACGGAGGCGGCCTCTTTCGCCCTGAGGAAGAAAAAAAACTCTAAGCTCATTGAAAAGACGTCGGATTTGCTGAAACGCAAGACGACTTTGTGTACTCGGCAATAACGTAAACACGCAAGAAATCTGATGACATTGCACATTCCCCCGTTGACCAGCGATGACTCACACAGAGCCCCGTTCGGGTTCCAACCGACGCTCGCGGCCCACCCACCCAGCAGCGGGACAATGTCATGGTAGAGCTGCTGCGGATTAGCGGCGATGGGAGATGGTTTCGTCCGCGAAACGTCGGGAGAGAATTTGTTTCACTAACCCCTCCCCCCCTCCCTCCCCCCTCCACCTCCGTTGTCCTGATTAGCCGATGGCCCCCGAGGGTTCCGAGGCGCTTCGGTTTTAGATCTCTGTGATTAGAGTCGACGCCTCCTGTGAAATGATCTAATCGGACGGGTCGTCTCGTGGACCGGTCGGTCGGACGCTCCGACGGCTCGACCGGCACGCGCCACCTTTTCGTCTGTTTGGACAATCGAGGCGCCATCGCGGTCGGAAGAGGCAAAGGAGGGAAGGAGTTCTGCAGAAAGATCACGCGGTTCCACGCAGACGGTCTCTGGGAAACGTTTGTGAATGTCGCCAGTGCAGAAGTCACGATCTCTTCACTAAACTGGACATCGTCTCTGGAATCGTAGTGTGGAAAACCATGTGCAAACTCTTATATTTTCTTGTATTTGTGTTGACGCTGCATGTTCTTCACAATCGGAAGCAGAAAGAGGTTTATTGCCATTGTTCATGAACACGATTCAACAACTAGGAACTTGCTTTGGCGTAATGTTGATCATTTGCAGTGTATTTACGAGTGAAAGTTCTGTCACATGTGGTTTCGAACACGTTGTTGTGTGTTTTTCCTAAATGAAGCCGTGACGTGCTGTGATGATGATTTAAACTGGGGTTTCTCACTAAAGCGACCATCAAGACACGGCTAAACTTTAATCGGTAATCGGGAGAAAGCACCTCCCTCTTATCAGGACACGCCCCCTTGATGGGCCAGAGACGAAACTCCTAAAGTCTGACCTCTCTGTACTTTTACTCCCTTTTGGCGTTCGTTAATGAGATTTTTGTCAAAAGACTAACGCAGAGAGTAGACTTTAGTCGACTCTTCTCCGGTTGAGACGATTCAGCGAAACTACGCGTCACAACGGCATCTTCCGGAGCCTTCATCCGCAGTCCACTCATCGTCAATGGCCCTCGCCCGCTGCAGCACGTTAAAACGCTCGCCATTCACTCCAGAACCGACTTGCAACAACATTTAAGCTTTAAATTGCATTATTCACGTGTGTTTATACCTGTTGCACATGTACATTATAGTTTTACACTAATCGAGGAGGTATTTGTGGAGAAAACGCTGAAAAAAATCGATTGAAACTGACAGGAAGTGACATCACAGCAGGGACGCTCATTCCAGTCAAAGTTTACGCAGAATTTACACAAAGAAACAACTTTTTAAACTCTCTAAACATTAAGAGACAACATTTAAGCTTTAAACTGCATTATTCACTCGTCGTAAAGTGACAAAAAGCGCACACGCAAATGCCATATCGATACATGGAAAGGGGCGTGCGAGCTGCCTTGCCCGATGACACAACAGCAGGTCATTTCTTATTAAAATAAAGCTGTGAATCGTGCATTTAGAGCTTTAGAGGCCCCTGCCCTGCGTCTGAAATCATGTCACGCCGTCTTAAAAAGGCGGTGAACCCG
The DNA here is from genome assembly GCF_026437365.1 of Eucyclogobius newberryi. NCBI lineage: Eukaryota > Metazoa > Chordata > Actinopteri > Gobiiformes > Gobiidae > Eucyclogobius > Eucyclogobius newberryi. The sequence goes on from NW_027316167.1 coordinate 7,928,701, forward strand.
ACGTGGAGGAGGGAACCAAGGCGCGTGGGCTTTACGAGCGGTCACAGTGGGCGACGACCGGGTGACAACAGATTATAGCCTAAAAAGTCTCCTAAATTACACGGAGCGGAGTTGTTTTAGCCTCCTGGTGGTGATTCAAAATAAGTATTCTGGGGATTGTGGCCGCTTCACGGTCTCATTTAAAGTTATGGATGGCGCGCCGGAGCGAAAGGTGAAGCTTATTATAGCCTACGTAATGAAACGTACAAATGTGGCCAAGTTGCTTTTTCCTCCCAGAAAACATAAAGGTGTTACCGCGGAGATTTATAGGAAAAGTTATTGCGGAACGGCGGCCGACGCGAGCAGGAGAAGGGGATGGGAAAGTGTGCGCGGAGGTACAGGGGGAAGTTTATGTTACAGCAGCAGCAGCAGCAGCAGCAGCAGTAGCAGCAGTAGCAGCAGCTGCAGCAGCAGCAGCAGCAGCAGCAGCAGCAGCAGCAGCAGCAGCAGCAGCAGCAGCAGCAGCAGCAGCTGCAGCAGCAGCTGCAGCAGCAGCAGCAGCAGCAGCAGCAGCAGCAGCAGCAGCAGCAGCTGCAGCAGCAGCAGCAGCAGCAGCTGCAGCAGCAGCAGCAGCAGCAGCAGCAGCAGCAGCTGCAGCAGCAGCAGCAGCAGCAGCAGCAGCTGCAGCAGCAGCAGCAGCAGCAGCAGCAGCAGCAGCAGCAGCAGCAGCAGCAGCAGCAGCTGCAGCAGCAGCAGCAGCAGCTGCAGCAGCAGCAGCAGCAGCAGCAGCAGCAGCAGCAGCAGCAGCAGCAGCAGCAGCAGCAGCAGCAGCAGCAGCTGCTGCAGCAGCAGCAGCAGCAGCAGCAGCAGCAGCAGCAGCTGCAGCAGCAGCAGCAGCAGCAGCAGCAGCTGCAGCAGCAGCAGCAGCAGCAGCAGCAGCAGCAGCAGCAGCAGCTGCAGCAGCAGCAGCAGCAGCAGCAGCAGCAGCAGCAGCAGCTGCAGCAGCAGCAGCAGCAGCAGCAGCTGCAGCAGCAGCAGCAGCAGCAGCAGCAGCAGCAGCAGCTGCAGCAGCAGCTGCAGCAGCAGCAGCAGCAGCAGCAGCAGCAGCAGCAGCAGCAGCTGCAGCAGCAGCAGCAGCAGCAGCAGCAGCAGCAGCAGCAGCAGCAGCAGCAGCTCATTGTTGATTTACTGCCTAAAGGTTGATTCTTACTATAGAGTGCAAAATATATATATATAAAAGCATAAAAAGTTTTACATAGTTTTTTTTTTTATATTTTTAATTGCAATAGACCAGTGCATCCCAAAGTAAGGTGTGGCGCCCTCTGAATGACTTCCAGTATTAACCTTAAGTAACAAAAATTACACTTTAAAATCTGTATTTGGTTCTCTCAGTAAAATAAACTACTCCTTAATAAAGCACGAATCTCAATGGGTTGTGACCTGGTTCATACATCAATCAATAAATCCTAATTAACAAATATTTCATTGAGAATTATTCAACTTAATTAATAATGAGACACTTTCTTTGACCGTGTGAGCTGAGCATTTAAAGTGCCTATGACAGGTTTTTATGATTTTCTAATTTAGACTTTATTTGGTGTATTTATACTTGTTATACATATAAATAATAGTTTTACACCGATCGAGCAGGTATTTGTGGAGAAAACGCTTAAAAAACCTGTAGAAAGTGACAGGAAGTGACATCACACCAGGGACACTCATTCCAGTCAAAGTTTATGCAGAATTTTCACAAAGAAACAACTTTTTATACTCTCTAAACATTAATTTAACAAAAAAAAGACGTTCTCATATATTTTTACTTGTCAAATAAAAAAAAGTGACATTACATGAGTTTTCTGGGTCATTTCCTACTGTGACGTCACAATTACAAACAGGAAGTGAAATTATACCCCTAAAAAAAATGTGCTTTTCTGTGATTTTTAAGACTTTTTTAGCAACATTTGAAATATATTTGAAACTCTTGGGGTGCACCTGTTGCTCTGGGGGTCTCCCTGCTACTTGAAGGACCTTGACCCCTACACAGAGAGACTGGATTTAACCTGCAGTGGACGGCGCGGCGCTCTCTGACCCCTAGAGTGACCACAAGGGCAGGTCTCCTCAGCAGAGCCCCAGTAGAAGCCGCTGTAGATGCCACTTTGCCGCCGGCACATTTACAGAGTACCTGTCGCGTGTACTTATACTGCTGAGTGTTACTGCCGTGGGGGGCGCGCTTGACCCCTCGTGCGGAGGTCTCTCTCTCACTCTTTCACAGTTTCTCTCTCTCTCGCTCTCTCTCTCTATCTCACCCCTCTCTCTTATTCCCTCTCTCTCTCTCTCTCTCTCTCTCACCCCTCTCTCTTATTCCCTCTCTCTCTCTCTCTCTCTCTCTCTCTCTCTCACCCCTCTCTCTTATTCCCTCTCTCTCTCTCTCTCTCACCCCTCTCTCTTATTCCCTCTCTCTCTCTCTCACCCCTCTCTCTTATTCCCTCTCTCTCGCTCTCTCTCTCTTATTCTCTCTCTCATCTCTCTCTCTCTCTCACCCCTCTCTCTTATTCCCTCTCTCTCTCTCTCTATCTCACCCCTCTCTCTTATTCCCTCTCTCTCTCTCTCTCTCTCACCCCTCTCTCTTATTCCCTCTCTCTCTATCTCACCCCTCTCTCTTATTCCCTCTCTCTCTCTCTCTCTCTCTCACCCCTCTCTCTTATTCCCTCTCTCTCTCTCTCTCTTATTCCCTCTCTCTCTCTCTCTCTCACCCCTCTCTCTTATTCTCTCTCTCTCTCTCTCTCTCTCTCTCTCTCTCTCTCTCACCCCTCTCTCTTATTCCCTCTCTCACCGTCTTCCCGCGCCCGGCGTCTCGCTCTTTTCCTCGCCGTACACGCTTTTAATCAAACGGCGTCGTTAGCTGGTAATGAGGGCGAGGGGAGAGGCGCCGCCGCTCACACATGCTGCGGGGCTCCGAGGAGGAGGAAGAGGATGGAGACGAGCGAGAGGGAAGAAGGACGCCCGGGTTTGGGAAGACAAACAATTATACACTTTCTATGACAGGTTTGTCAAGAAAATTATACAGCGGGCCTAAATTTATTTTCCGCGGCGCCGCCCCCAGACTAAGTGGCGAAGACGCAGGGTCAGCTCGGGAACAGGCTTAATAACTGTATCCGTGTGATTAGTTGACAAAGCTAAGTGAAGGACAAAGCGCGCGCGAAAAGACTGTCAGCAGAGACGCCGCCGTGCACTTTGTTGATATGTTGAGCGGCGAAACCACTTCAGCTGCACGGATGCGGGACAGCAGACGACAGCAGACGCACGTTTAACTTTTTTATATCCGTTACGTACGACGCGAGGATCTTTCTCTCTCCGTAATAGCATAACGACGGGAAATATAGTGCTTTTCCGTTCAGAGTTATTAGTTAAACTGCCCAAAATGAGCAGAAAAACCTTTTTAAATGAGACTTTTGCACCTAGCCACGCCTCTTTTACACCTGGCCCCGCCTTGATGGTTTAACAGCACGGCAACATATGTATTGTACTTATATAATTATGTTTTACAGATAAAAAAACAGCTTTACTAACATACATTATCATCGGGATCAGGGGTATCAAAACACAAACGTGAGACTCTTACCGTATTTTCCTGACCACAAGTTGCACCTTTTTTCATAGTTTTGGCCGGGGTGAGACGTATACTTATATTTATACCTATATACTTATACTTACACTCCGGAGCAACTTATATGTGATATAATTTGTTATTTTCACACTTTCACAACTGCATTTCATACTCCAATGCTTATGTTGTTTTTCTTCTCTATTATGCATTTTTTGGCCGTTGCGACTTATACTCCGGAAAATACGGTACTTTCTGACCATTTCTGACGTATACAAGACCCCCAGGCCAGGTGACAGGTCTGGGGTCACCCGTTTAACTTTACTGTCTCCATAGTTGCTTGCATTTGACCCATCCCTCTATCACTGCTGCTGGGGTGTGGTCCCGAGCACCTCAGCTGGAGCCTTGGCCTAAACGGCGCTCGTAAACGGTGCTTAAAACGGCAAAACGTCCCGTACGTGTGGTGTCCTCGTGTCTCAAACCGATGACATGTCTGTGGACGCTGTGGCGGTGACGCGAGGAGGAGGAATAGGAGGTGGAGGAGGAGGAGGTGGAGCAGCGTTAGCTTGAGGGGCTACGCGGGGGTTAGATCCGTTACACACAAACGGGCCGC